>NC_088404.1:7247030-7297449 GCF_034236695.1 Oncorhynchus nerka
TGGTAACTGACCCAGTCTGATACCATTCACCCTCTCCTAGCCTGGTAACTGTCCCAGTCTGTCACTCCTGTCTGAAACCATTCACCCTCTCCTAGCCTGGTAACTGTCCCAGTCTGTCACCCCTGTCTGAAACCATTCACCCTCTCCTAGCCTGGTAACTGTCCCAGTCTGTCACTCCTGTCTGATACCATTCACCCTCTCCTAGCCTGGTAACTGACCCAGTCTGAAACCATTCACCCTCTCCTAGCCTGGTAACTGTCCCAGTCTGTCACCCCTGTCTGATACCATTCACCCTCTCCTAGCCTGGTAACTGACCCAGTCTGTCACCCCTGTCTGAAACCATTCACCCTCTCCTAGCCTGGTAACTGTCCCAGTCTGTCACCCCTGTCTGAAACCATTCACCCTCTCCTAGCCTGGTAACTGTCCCAGTCTGTCACTCCTGTCTGATACCATTCACCCTCTCCTAGCCTGGTAACTGACCCAGTCTGTCACCCCTGTCTGAAACCATTCAAGCACAACAGCCTGAATAGCAATCTGTTTGGACTATCAGGCCAACGCCTTGTCACTCATCGTCAGGCCAAACACAACTGGCCACTGACAGCAGGGGAGTTGGCCAGGACACAAGCAGATCTGGGAGCAGTTCTCACACATGGCCGTGGGCTCACACACACATCGCTGTTGTCTTCATTCTTTTTTAAGTGACATTATGTTTTGTTTTTTTCTCACTCAGATTTAGGTAATGAACTGATTAAAGGTTTTAGGTTATGAATTCAGCTTTTGGTTATTACGGAGTCCTTTAAAACCATTATGATGCGAGGTTTTATGCCCTTCTTCAGTATTCAAACAAACACCTGTATGTCCTGTTCTGTTCTATTCTTGAAGCGCTTATCGTGGTATTTAGTTAGTAAGCAAGTTAGTTAGTTAGCTAGCTCAGTCTTTGTAAGAGCACTTTAGTGACGTTTTGTGAGCTGTTAATCAGAGAGCGAGAGAGAGACGGCCTGTGCTGATCTGGGATCAGTTATCCCCTTTCCATTATGATCAATTCATTATAACCTTAAAGGAAAAACTGATCCAAGATCAGCACTCCTACTATGAATATGGGCCCTGGGGAGGAGCTAGAGATGGAGAGAGAGAGAGGGGAGGAGCTAGAATAGGAGAGAGAGGGGAGGAGATGGAGAGTGCGAGGGGAGGAGCTAGAGATGGAGAGAGAGAGAGGGGAGGAGCTGGAATAGGAGAGAGAGGGGAGGAGCTAGAGATGGAGAGAGAGAGGGGAGGAGCTAGAGATGGGAAAGAGTGGAGGAGCTAGAGATGGAGAGAGAGAGGGGAGGGGCTAGAGATGGGAAAGAGGAGAGGAGATAGAGAGAGCGAGGGAGGAGCTAGAGATGGAGAGAGAGGGGAGGAGCTAGAGATGGAGAGAGTGAGGGAGGAGCTAGAGAGGGTAGACAGAGGGGAGGAGATGGAGAGAGAGAGGGGAGGAGCTAGAGATGGGAAAGAGGGGAGGAGATAGAGAGGGGAGGCTGATGAACCATGGTTTTTGGGGTGGAGAGGCCTGCCCTACCCAGGGCTAGACTGCTGGGGTCTCTCATCAGTCTCTCCACTGAGGCTCTGAGAACCACTCAGCTCCACCTCTCTTTCTCTCCCTTACTCCATCTCTCTCACAGGTGTGTCTGGTCTGCTTGGTCTCTGAAAAATGACTCGCTACCAAGGAGAATTAATAGTTTTGCATGAAGTATGTTATATACTGTAGGATGTTATATACTGTATGTATGATGTTTTTGTGTGTGTGTGTTTTACTTTCTTTAATTCTTTTCCTCCTTTTTTTCCATGTTGTTTAAGAAAGTAATGATTGTACATATGACTTTAGGGCTAAATAAATGGTTGTGTGAGTCACTGAGCTGGATCAGCGTTCGATACAGGAAAGAAAGAGGTCGACTTAGCCCGACCGCACAGTTTTTGGTTTTTATAATGCTGTTGTTTTTTTTGTTTCCATTCTTATTGGGTACATCGCAAAGGGCACCCTATTCCCTATATAGTACACTACTTTAGACCAGGGCCCTATGTATTCCCTATGGGGTCCTGGTCAAAAGTAGTGCACTATATAGGGAATAGGGAACCATTTAAGCCTTAGATATTGTCTCTTATTGTTTATGGTGTAGCTACCGCCTCTCGCCAGCAGGTGTCGCCGTTCTGCTATCAAACAGCACAATCTGGGGCTGAATCACCAGAAGCATGGGAGCTTGGCTGTCTTTAAATAGCTATTAGACCCCAGAATGAGACTGTTAGTCCCCTTTAGGTCTCTGGTCTCCAATCACACAGCGTCGCCACCATGACTGTCAGACCATTCCACACAATTCACAACATTAAAAACACAGATGACTATCAGGACTGGACTTTAGGAAGGATTACTGTTTTTGTGGTCCACCCCCCCCCCCCCCCCCCCCCCCCATATGTCCTCAAGTCCCATTATGCAATTCATGATTGTTGTCATTCAAGTTAATGAAGCTACATTTCTCATTTCAGTGTTTTTCATGTATCACAACGGGCCATGATTGTGAGGCCCATAGTGTGGCGCACAATGGGCCCAGCGTCGTCCAGGTTTGGCCCGGTTGTAGGCCGTCATTGTAAATAAGAATTTGTTCTTAACCGACTTGCCATGTTAAAGGTACAAAAAAAAAGTTAAATACATTTTTTTTTTTTTTACAAATCCAAGAGCTTTGAAAAATCGACCAGATGTCAACTTCCAGAACTTAACTCAGATGATGCTAAAAGCTTTTTATTGTTCAAAGTTTTTTACTCATTTACAGAAATTCTAAATTCTCATTATGTATTACTTTTTTTTTTTAATATGTTTTATGTAGAGGAATATTTTCCTAGACTTAGAAGCTGTTAATTTTTTTTATTTTAAAACATTTAAGTGTTGTGAATTTTACATTCAGTAATAAACTGAATCCATCACCATCTATGTGCTGTATTGTCTTGTTTGAAGAAGAAGAGTCCATTTGTAGCTCAGTTTGTAGAACGTGGCACTTTAAACGGCCAGGGTCGTGGGTTCCATTTACGGAACCACCCATATGTAACAATGTACGTACACTCATCACTGTACGTTGCTTTGGGTAAAAAAAAAAAAAAAAAAGTGTCTGCTAGCTAAAATGGTATAGAAGAAGAAGAAGTTGTGTCACATCTGTAGTTTCCAGACAGGAATGTCTTTCTGTGGTTGATTGTTGTTAGATTAAAGTCTTGTTGAAATGGCAAAAGACCCACAGAGCAGAATAAATCAAATAAATCAGCTGCAATACTAAAAACAACCAGAAGATGGCAGCACACACAGTTACATGCCAGGATGCCACATCTAAGCGAGTCAGCATTGTTGAAAGCCTGGTGGAGGGAGTGAAGAGGAAATGAGAAGAGAGTCTGGTGGAGAGGGAGCGTACAGGAAATGAGAAGAGAGTCTGAGCCCTCGCAACGCCCTCCTTTTCACAACGCCCTCCCTCCCTCAACGCCCTCCCTCTCACAACAACGCCCTCCTTTTCACAACGCCCTCCCTCTCACAACGCCCTCCCTCTCACAACGCCCTCCCTCTCACAACGCCCTCTCTCTCACAACGCCCTCCTTTTCACAACGCCCTCCCTCTCACAACGCCCTCCTCTCACAACGCCCTCCCTCTCCCTCCCTCCCTCTCACAACGCCCTCCCTCTCTCACAACGCCCTCTTCTCACAACGCCCTCCCTCTCACAACGCCCTCCCTCTCACAACGCCCTCCTTCTCACAACGCCCTCCTTCTCACACCGCCCTCCCTCTCACAACGCCCTCCCTCTCACAACGCCCTACCTCTCACAACGCCCTCCCTCACACAACACTCTCCCTCTCACATCACCCTCCCCTCACAACGCCCTCCTTCTCTCAACGCCCTCTCCTCACAACGCCCTACTTCTCACAACGCCCTCTCCTCACAACGCCCTCTCCTCACAACGCCCTCCCTCTCACATCACCCTCCCAACGCCCTCCCTCTCACATCACCCTCCCCTCACAACGCCCTCCCTCTCACAACGCCCTCCTTCTCACAACGCCCTCCTTCTCACAACGCCCTCCCTCTCACAACGCCCTCCTTCTCACAACGCCCTCCCTCTCACATCACCCTCCCCTCACAACGCCCACATCACCCTCCCCTCAAGACACCCTCCTCGGGTGTCTTGTCTGTGTCTGGTTTCAGCGCTGCCAGAGATCAGGAAAAAGTAGAAATATGAGTCTGTGAAAAATGTTTCCCGGGAGAGAGAGAGTGACGATTAACCCTCCTCTTGTCCTGTAAATCCCATACAGAGTGATGACGAACCCTCTTGTCCTGTAAATCCCATACAGAGTGATGACGAACCCTCCTCTTGTCCTGTAAATCCCATACAGAGTGATGACGAACTCTCTTGTCCTGTAAATCCCATACAGAGTGATGAACCCTCTTGTCCTGTAAATCCCATATAGAGTGATGACGAACCCTCCTCTTGTCCTGTAAATCCCATACAGAGTGATGATGAACACTCCGTGATGACGAAGACTCTTGTCCTGAATCCCATACAGAGTGACGACGAACCCCCCTCTTGTCCTCTAAATCCCATACAGAGTGACGACGAACCTCCCTCTTGTCCTGTAAATCCCATACAGAGTGATGATGAACCCCCCTCTTGTCCTGTAAATCCCATACAGAGTGATGACGAACCCTCCTCTTGTCCTCTAAATCCCATACAGAGTGACGACGAACCCCCCTCTTGTCCTGTAAATCCCATACAGAGTGACGACGAACCCCCCTCTTGTCCTGTAAATCCCATACAGAGTGATGATGAACCCTCCTCTACATGATTAACATCTGACGGTGCTGTTTGATCTGGATACATCTGATTGGTTGAGATGACAGTTGGGTGTTGCTATTCATGCTTATCTCGCTGAAGGCCAACGCTGAAGTATTCAATTCATTGCTATGGCTCTGATTACACCCTGGATGGACAATGCTATGGCTCTGATTACACCCTAGATGTACATTGCTATGGCTCTGATTACACCCTCTGATTACACCCTGGATGAACAATGCTATGGCTCTGATTACACCCTGGATGTATATTGCTATGGCTCTGATTACACCCTGGATGGACAATGCTATGGCTCTGATTACACCCTGGATGAACATTGCTATGGCTCTGATTACACCCTGGATGGACAATGCTATGGCTCTGATTACACCCTGGATGAACATTGCTATGGCTCTGATTACACCCTGGATGGACAATGCTATGGCTCTGATTACACCCTGGATGAACAATGCTATGGCTCTGATTACACCCTCTGATTACACCCTGGATGGACATTGCTATGGCTCTGATTACACCCTGGATGGACAATGCTATGGCTCTGATTACACCCTGGATGGACATTGCTATGGCTCTGATTACACCCTCTGATTACACCCTGGATGTACAATGCTATGGCTCTGATTATACCCTGGATGAACAATGCAATGGCTCTGATTACACCCTGGATGTATATTGCTATGGCTCTGATTACACCCTGGATGTATATTGCTATGGCTCTGATTACACCCTGGATGAACATTGCTATGGCTCTGATTACACCCTGGATGGACAATGCTATGGCTCTGATTACACCCTGGATGGACATTGCTATGGCTCTGATTACACCCTGGATGAACAATGCTATGGCTCTGATTACACCCTAGATGAACATTGCTATGGCTCTGATTACACCCTCTGATTACACCCTGGATGGACAATGCTATGGCTCTGATTACACCCTGGATGTACAATGCTATGGCTCTGATTACACCCTGGATGTACATTGCTATGGCTCTGATTACACCCTCTGATTACACCCTGGATGTACAATGCTATGGCTCTGATTACACCCTGGATGAACATTGCTATGGCTCTGATTACACCCTGGATGGACAATGCTATGGCTCTGATTACACCCTCTGATTACACCCTGGATGGACATTGCTATGGCTCTGATTACACCCTGGATGAACAATGCTACGGCTCTGATTACACCCTGGATGAACAATGCTATGGCTCTGATTACACCCTGGATGAACAATGCTATGGCTCTGATTACACCCTAGATGGACATTGCTATGGCTCTGATTACACCCTAGATGAACATTGCTATGGCTCTGATTACACCCTGGATGAACAATGCTATGGCTCTGATTACACCCTGGATGTACAATGCTATGGCTCTGATTACACCCTGGATGTACATTGCTATGGCTCTGATTACACCCTGGATGGACAATGCTATGGCTCTGATTACACCCTGGATGTACATTGCTATTGCTATGGCTCTGATTACACCCTGGATGAACAATGCTATGGCTCTGATTACACCCTGGATGTATATTGCTATGGCTCTGATTACACCCTCTGATTACACCCTGGATGTACAATGCTATGGCTCTGATTACACCCTGGATGGACAATGCTATGGCTCTGATTACACCCTCTGATTACACCCTGGATGGACATTGCTATGGCTCTGATTACATCCTGGATGGACAATGCTATGGCTCTGATTACACCCTGGATGTATATTGCTATGGCTCTGAGTACACCCTCTGATTACACCCTCTGATTACACCCTGGATGTACAATGCTATGGCTCTGATTACACCCTGGATGGACAATGCTATGGCTCTGATTACACCCTCTGATTACACCCTGGATGAACAATGCTATGGCTCTGATTACACCCTCTGATTACACCCTGGATGAACAATGCTATGGCTCTGATTACACCCTAGATGAACATTGCTATGGCTCTGATTACACCCTGGATGAACAATGCTATGACTCTGATTACACCCTCTGATTACACCCTGGATGAACTATGCTATGGCTCTGATTACACCCTGGATGAACAATGCTATGGCTCTCATTACACCCTAGATGAACATTGCTATGGCTCTGATTACACCCTGGATGGACATTGCTATGGCTCTGATTACACCCTCTGATTACACCCTGGATGAACAATGCTACGGCTCTGATTACACCCTCTGATTACACCCTGGATGAACAATGCTATGGCTCTGATTACACCCTGGATGAACAATGCTATGGCTCTGATTACACCCTAGATGGACATTGCTATGGCTCTGATTACACCCTAGATGAACATTGCTATGGCTCTGATTACACCCTGGATGAACAATGCTATGGCTCTGATTACACCCTCTGATTACACCCTGGATGTACAATGCTATGGCTCTGATTACACCCTGGATGTACATTGCTATTGCTCTGATTACACCCTGGATGAACAATGCTATGGCTCTGATTACACCCTGGATGTATATTGCTATGGCTCTGATTACACCCTGGATGTACAATGCTATGGCTCTGATTACACCCTGGATGGACAATGCTATGGCTCTGATTACACCCTCTGATTACACCCTGGATGGACATTGCTATGGCTCTGATGACACCCTGGATGTATATTGCTATGGCTCTGAGTACACCCTCTGATTACACCCTCTGATTACACCCTGGATGTACAATGCTATGGCTCTGATTACACCCTGGATGGACAATGCTATGGCTCTGATTACACCCTGGATGAACAATGCTATGGCTCTGATTACACCCTCTGATTACACCCTGGATGAACAATGCTATGGCTCTGATTACACCCTGGATGTACATTGCTATGGCTCGGATTACACCCTCTGATTACACCCTGGATGAACAATGCTATGGCTCTGATTACACCCTGGATGTACATTGCTATGGCTCTGATTACACCCTGGATGGACAATGCTATGGCTCTGATTACACCCTCTGATTACACCCTGGATGTACATTGCTATGGCTCTGATTACACCCTCTGATTACACCCTGGATGTACAATGCTATGGCTCTGATTACACCCTCTGATTACACCCTGGATGTACATTGCTATGGCTCTGATTACACCCTCTGATTACACCCTGGATGCACAATGCTATGGCTCTGATTACACCCTGGATGTATATTGCTATGGCTCTGATTACACCCTCTGATTACACCCTGGATGTACAATGCTATGGCTCTGATTACACCCTGGATGAACATTGCTATGGCTCTGATTACACCCTCTGATTACACCCTGGATGCACAATGCTATGGCTCTGATTACACCCTGGATGAACAATGCTATGGCTCTGATTACACCCTGGATGTATATTGCTATGGCTCTGATTACACCCTCTGATTACACCCTCTGATTACACCCTGGATGTACAATGCTATGGCTCTGATTACACCCTGGATGAACATTGCTATGGCTCTGATTACACCCTGGATGTATATTGCTATGGCTCTGATTACACCCTCTGATTACACCCTGGATGAACATTGCTATGGCTCTGATTACACCCTGGATGAACATTGCTATGGCTCTGATTACACCCTGGATGAACATTGCTATGTCTCTGATTACACCCTGGATGGACAATGCTATGGCTCTGATTACACCCTAGATGAACATTGCTATGGCTCTTATTACACCCTCTGATTACACCCTGGATGAACAATGCTGTGGCTCAGATTACACCCTCTGATTACACTCTGGATGTACAATGCTATGGCTCTGATTACACCCTCTGATTACACCCTGGATGTACAATGCTATGGCTCTGATTACACCCTGGATGAACATTGCTATGGCTCTGATTACACCCTGGATGGACAATGCTATGGCTCTGATTACACCCTAGATGAACATTGCTATGGCTCTGATTACACCCTGGATGAACAATGCTGTGGCTCAGATTACACCCTCTGATTACACTCTGGATGTACAATGCTATGGCTCTGATTACACCCTGGATGGACAATGCTATGGCTCTGATTACACCCTCTGATTACACCCTGGATGTATAATGCTATGGCTCTGATTACACCCTCTGATTACACCCTGGATGTACATTGCTATGGCTCTGATTACACCCTGGATGAACAATGCTATGGCTCTGATTAAACCCTGGATGTATATTGCTATGGCTCTGATTACACCCTCTGATTACACCCTCTGATTACACCCTGGATGAACAATGCTACGGCTCTGATTACACCCTGGATGAACAATGCTATGGCTCTGATTACACCCTCTGATTACACCCTGGATGAACAATGCTACGGCTCTGATTACACCCTCTGATTACACCCTAGATGAACATTGCTATGGCTCTGATTACACCCTCTGATTACACCCTAGATGAACATTGCTATGGCTCTGATTACACCCTAGATGAACATTGCTATGGCTCTGATTACACCCTCTGATTACACCCTGGATGAACAATGCTGTGGCTCAGATTACACCCTAGATGAACATTGCTATGGCTCTGATTACACCCTAGATGAACAATGCTATGGCTCTGATTACACCCTGGATGAACAATGCTATGGCTCTCATTACACCCTAGATGAACATTGCTATGGCTCTGATTACACCCTGGATGAACAATGCTATGACTCTGATTACACCCTCTCATTACACCCTGGATGAACAATGCTATGGCTCTGATTACACCCTGGATGAACAATGCTATGGCTCTGATTACACCCTCTGATTACACCCTGGGTGGACAATGCTATGGCTCTGATTACATCCTGGATGGACAATGCTATGGCTCTGATTACACCCTGGATGTACATTGCTATGGCTCTGATTACACCCTGGATGTACATTGCTATGGCTCTGATTACACCCTGGATGAACAATGCTATGGCTCTGATTACACCCTGGATGTATATTGCTATGGCTCTGATTACACCCTGGATGGACAATGCTATGGCTCTGATTACACCCTCTGATTACACCCTGGATGTATATTGCTATGGCTCTGATTACACCCTGGATGTATATTGCTATGGCTCTGATTACACCCTCTGATTACACCCTGGATGTATATTGCTATGGCTCTGATTACACCCTCTGATTACACCCTGGATGTATATTGCTATGGCTCTGATTACACCCTCTGATTACACCCTGGATGTATATTGCTATGGCTCTGATTACACCCTCTGATTACACCCTGGATGAACATTGCTATGGCTCTGATTACACCCTGGATGTATATTGCTATGGCTCTGATTACACCCTCTGATTACACCCTGGATGAACATTGCTATGGCTCTGATTACACCCTGGATGTATATTGCTATGGCTCTGATTACACCCTCTGATTACACCCTCTGATTACCCCCTGGATGTACAATGCTATGGCTCTGATTACACCCTGGATGGACAATGCTATGGCTCTGATTACACCCTAGATGAACATTGCTATGGCTCTGATTACACCCTCTGATTACACCCTGGATGAACAATACTGTGGCTCAGATTACACCCTCTGATTACACTCTGGATGTACATTGCTATGGCTCTGATTACACCCTCTGATTACACCCTGGATGAACAATGCTATGGCTCTGATTACACCCTGGATGTACATTGCTATGGCTCTGATTACACCCTGGATGTACATTGCTATGGCTCTGATTACACCCTGGATGGACAATGCTATGGCTCTGATTACACCCTCTGATTACACCCTGGATGTACATTGCTATGGCTCTGATTACACCCTCTGATTACACCCTGGATGTACAATGCTATGGCTCTGATTACACCCTCTGATTACACCCTGGATGTACATTGCTATGGCTCTGATTACACCCTCTGATTACACCCTGGATGCACAATGCTATGGCTCTGATTACACCCTGGATGTATATTGCTATGGCTCTGATTACACCCTCTGATTACACCCTGGATGTACAATGCTATGGCTCTGATTACACCCTGGATTAACATTGCTATGGCTCTGATTACACCCTCTGATTACACCCTGGATGCACAATGCTATGGCTCTGATTACACCCTGGATGAACATTGCTATGGCTCTGATTACACCCTGGATGTATATTGCTATGGCTCTGATTACACCCTCTGATTACACCCTGGATGAACATTGCTATGGCTCTGATTACACCCTGGATGAACATTGCTATGGCTCTGATTACACCCTGGATGAACATTGCTATGTCTCTGATTACACCCTGGATGGACAATGCTATGGCTCTGATTACACCCTAGATGAACATTGCTATGGCTCTTATTACACCCTCTGATTACACCCTGGATGAACAATGCTGTGGCTCAGATTACACCCTCTGATTACACTCTGGATGTACAATGCTATGGCTCTGATTACACCCTCTGATTACACCCTGGATGTACAATGCTATGGCTCTGATTACACCCTGGATGAACATTGCTATGGCTCTGATTACACCCTGGATGGACAATGCTATGGCTCTGATTACACCCTAGATGAACATTGCTATGGCTCTGATTACACCCTGGATGAACAATGCTGTGGCTCAGATTACACCCTCTGATTACACTCTGGATGTACAATGCTATGGCTCTGATTACACCCTGGATGGACAATGCTATGGCTCTGATTACACCCTCTGATTACACCCTGGATGTATAATGCTATGGCTCTGATTACACCCTCTGATTACACCCTGGATGTACATTGCTATGGCTCTGATTACACCCTGGATGAACAATGCTATGGCTCTTATTAAACCCTGGATGTATATTGCTATGGCTCTGATTACACCCTCTGATTACACCCTCTGATTACACCCTGGATGAACAATGCTACGGCTCTGATTACACCCTCTGATTACACCCTGGATGAACAATGCTATGGCTCTGATTACACCCTCTGATTACACCCTGGATGAACAATGCTACGGCTCTGATTACACCCTCTGATTACACCCTAGATGAACATTGCTATGGCTCTGATTACACCCTCTGATTACACCCTAGATGAACATTGCTATGGCTCTGATTACACCCTGGATGAACAATGCTGTGGCTCAGATTACACCCTAGATGAACATTGCTATGGCTCTGGAGACCCTAGATGAACAATGCTATGGCTCTGATTACACCCTGGATGAACAATGCTATGGCTCTCATTACACCCTAGATGAACATTGCTATGGCTCTGATTACACCCTGGATGAACAATGCTATGACTCTGATTACACCCTCTCATTACACCCTGGATGAACAATGCTATGGCTCTGATTACACCCTGGATGAACAATGCTATGGCTCTGATTACACCCTCTGATTACACCCTGGTCAATGCTATGGCTCTGATTACATCCTGATGGACAATGCTATGGCTCTGATTACACCCTGGATGTACATTGCTATGGCTCTGATTACACCCTGGATGTACATTGCTATGGCTCTGATTACACCCTGGATGAACAATGCTATGGCTCTGATTACACCCTGGATGTATATTGCTATGGCTCTGATTACACCCTGGATGGACAATGCTATGGCTCTGATTACACCCTCTGATTACACCCTGGATGTATATTGCTATGGCTCTGATTACACCCTCTGATTACACCCTGGATGTATATTGCTATGGCTCTGATTACACCCTCTGATTACACCCTGGATGTATATTGCTATGGCTCTGATTACACCCTCTGATTACACCCTGGATGTATATTGCTAGGCTCTGATTACACCCTCTGATTACACCCTGGATGTATATTGTGGCTCTGATTAACCCTGGATGAACATTGCTAGGCTCTGATTACACCCTGGATGTATATTGCTTGGCTCTGATTACACCCTTGATTACACCTGGATGAACATTGCTGGCTCTGATTACACCAGGATGTATATTGCTATGGCTCTGATTAACCCTCTGATTACCCCCTGGATGTACAATGCTATGGCTCTGATTACACCCTGGATGGACAATGCTATGGCTCTGATTACACCCTAGATGAACATTGCTATGGCTCTGATTACACCCTCTGATTACACCCTGGATGAACAATACTGTGGCTCAGATTACACCCTCTGATTACACTCTGGATGTACATTGCTATGGCTCTGATTACACCCTCTGATTACACCCTGGATGAACAATGCTATGGCTCTGATTACACCCTGGATGTACATTGCTATGGCTCTGATTACACCCTCTGATTACACCCTGGATGAACAATGCTATGGCTCTGATTACACCCTGGATGTACATTGCTATGGCTCTGATTACACCCTGGATGGACAATGCTATGGCTCTGATTACACCCTCTGATTACACCCTGGATGTACATTGCTATGGCTCTGATTACACCCTCTGATTACACCCTGGATGTACAATGCTATTCTGATTACTGGATGTACATTGCTATGGCTCTGATTACACCCTCTGATTACACCCTGGATGCACAATGCTATGGCTCTGATTACACCCTGGATGTATATTGCTATGGCTCTGATTACACCCTCTGATTACACCCTGGATGTACAATGCTATGGCTCTGATTACACTCTGGATGAACATTGCTATGGCTCTGATTACACCCTCTGATTACACCCTGGATGCACAATGCTATGGCTCTGATTACACCCTGGATGAACAATGCTATGGCTCTGATTACACCCTGGATGTATATTGCTATGGCTCTGATTACACCCTCTGATTACACCCTCTGATTACACCCTGATGTACAATGCTATGGCTCTGATTACACCCTGGATGAACATTGCTATGGCTCTGATTACACCCTGGATGTATATTGCTATGGCTCTGATTACACCCTCTGATTACACCCTGGATGAACATTGCTATGGCTCTGATTACACCCTGGATGAACATTGCTATGGCTCTGATTACACCCTGGATGAACATTGCTATGTCTCTGATTACACCCTGGATGGACAATGCTATGGCTCTGATTACACCCTAGATGAACATTGCTATGGCTCTTATTACACCCTCTGATTACACCCTGGATGAACAATGCTGTGGCTCAGATTACACCCTCTGATTACACTCTGGATGTACAATGCTATGGCTCTGATTACACCCTCTGATTACACCCTGGATGTACAATGCTATGGCTCTGATTACACCCTGATGAACATTGCTATGGCTCTGATTACACCCTGGATGGACAATGCTATGGCTCTGATTACACCCTAGATGAACATTGCTATGGCTCTGATTACACCCTGGATGAACAATGCTGTGGCTCAGATTACACCCTCTGATTACACTCTGGATGTACAATGCTATGGCTCTGATTACACCCTGATGAACAATGCTATGGCTCTGATTACACCCTCTGATTACACCCTGGATGTATAATGCTATGGCTCTGATTACACCCTCTGATTACACCCTGGATGTACATTGCTATGGCTCTGATTACACCCTGGATGAACAATGCTATGGCTCTGATTAAACCCTGGATGTATATTGCTATGGCTCTGATTACACCTCTGATTACACCCTGAGATGAACAATGCTATGGCTCTGATTACACCCTGATTACACCCTGATGAACAATGCTATGGCTCTGATTACACCCTCTGATTACACCCTGGATGAACAATGCTATCTGATTACACCCTCTGATTACACCCTAGATGAACATTGCTATTACACCCTGATTACACCTAGATGAACATTGCTATGGCTCTGATTACACCCTAGATGAACATTGCTATGGCTCTGATTACACCCTCTGATTACACCCTGGATGAACAATGCTGTGGCTCAGATTACACCCTAGATGAACATTGCTATGGCTCTGATTACACCCTAGATGAACAATGCTATGGCTCTGATTACACCCTGGATGAACAATGCTATGGCTCTCATTACACCCTAGATGAACATTGCTATGGCTCTGATTACACCCTGGATGAACAATGCTATGACTCTGATTACACCCTCTGATTACACCCTGGATGAACAATGCTATGGCTCTGATTACACCCTGGATGAACAATGCTATGGCTCTGATTACACCCTCTGATTACACCCTGGGTGGACAATGCTATGGATCTGATTACATCCTGGATGGACAATGCTATGGCTCTGATTACACCCTGGATGTACATTGCTATGGCTCTGATTACACCCTGGATGTACATTGCTATGGCTCTGATTACACCCTGGATGAACAATGCTATGGCTCTGATTACACCCTGGATGTATATTGCTATGGCTCTGATTACACCCTGGATGGACAATGCTATGGCTCTGATTACAACCTCTGATTACACCCTAGATGAACATTGCTATGGCTCTGATTACACCCTAGATGAACATTGCTATGGCTCTGATTACACCCTCTGATTACACCCTAGATGAACATTGCTATGGCTCTGATTACACCCTAGATGAACATTGCTATGGCTCTGATTACACCCTCTGATTACATCCTGGATGGACAATGCTATGGCTCTGATTACACCCTGGATGAACAATGCTGTGGCTCAGATTACACCCTCTGATTACACTCTGGATGTACAATGCTATGGCTCTGATTACACCCTGGATGTACATTGCTATGGCTCTGATTACACCCTGGATGGACAATGCTATGGCTCTGATTACACCCTGGATGTACAATGCTATGGCTCTGATTACACCCTGGATGTACATTGCTATGGCTCTGATTACACCCTCTGATTACACCCTGGATGTACAATGCTATGGCTCTGATTACACCCTGGATGTACATTGCTATGGCTCTGATTACACCCTCTGATTACACCCTCTGATTACACCCTGGATGTACAATGCTATGGCTCTGATTACACCCTCTGATTACACCCTGGATGGACATTGCTATGGCTCTGATTACACCCTCTGATTACACCATGGATGAACAATGCTACGGCTCTGATTACACCCTCTGATTACACCCTGGATGAACAATGCTATGGCTCTGATTACACCCTCTGATTACACCCTGGATGAACAATGCTACGGCTCTGATTACACCCTCTGATTACACCCTGGATGAACAATGCTATGGCTCTGATTACACCCTAGATGAACATTGCTATGGCTCTGATTACACCCTAGATGAACAATGCTATGGCTCTGATTACACCCTGGATGAACAATGTTATGGCTCTGATTACACCCTGGATGTATATTGCTATGGCTCTGATTACACCCTCTGATTACACCCTGGATGTATATTGCTATGGCTCTGATTACACCCTGGATGTATATTGCTATGGCTCTGATTACACCCTCTGATTACACCCTGGATGTATATTGCTATGGCTCTGATTACACCCTCTGATTACACCCTGGATGTATATTGCTATGGCTCTGATTACACCCTCTGATTACACCCTGGATGAACATTGCTATGGCTCTGATTACACCCTGGATGTATATTGCTATGGCTCTGATTACACCCTCTGATTACACCCTGGATGAACATTGCTATGGCTCTGATTACACCCTGGATGTATATTGCTATGGCTCTGATTACACCCTCTGATTACCCCCTGGATGTACAATGCTATGGCTCTGATTACACCCTGGATGGACAATGCTATGGCTCTGATTACACCCTAGATGAACATTGCTATGGCTCTGATTACACCCTCTGATTACACCCTGGATGAACAATGCTGTGGCTCAGATTACACCCTCTGATTACACTCTGGATGTACATTGCTATGGCTCTGATTACACCCTCTGATTACACCCTGGATGTACAATGGTATGGCTCTGATTACACCCTGGATGAACATTGCTATGGCTCTGATTACACCCTGGATGGACAATGCTATGGCTCAGAATACACCCTAGATGAACATTGCTATGGCTCTGATTACACCCTCTGATTACACCCTGGATGAACAATGCTGTGGCTCAGATTACACCCTGGATGTACATTGCTATGGCTCTGATTACACCCTGGATGGACATTGCTATGGCTCTGATTACACCCTCTGATTACACCCTGGATGTACAATGCTATGGCTCTGATTACACCCTGGATGTGCATTGCTATGGCTCTGATTACACCCTCTGATTACACCCTGGATGTACAATGCTATGGCTCTGATTACACCCTGGATGTACATTGCTATGGCTCTGATTACACCCTGGATGAACAATGCTATGGCTCTGATTACACCCTGGATGTATATTGCTATGGCTCTGATTACACCCTCTGATTACACCCTGGATGAACAATGCTATGGCTCTGATTACACCCTCTGATTACACCCTAGATGAACATTGCTATGGCTCTGATTACACCCTCTGATTACACCCTAGATGAACATTGCTATGGCTCTGATTACACCCTAGATGAACATTGCTATGGCTCTGATTACACCCTGGATGAACAATGCTATGGCTCTGATTACACCCTAGATGAACAATGCTATGGCTCTGATTACACCCTGGATGTACAATGCTATGGCTCTGATTACACCCTAGATGAACATTGCTATGGCTCTGATTACACCCTCTGATTACACCCTGGATGAACAATGCTGTGGCTCAGATTACACCCTCTGATTACATTTTACATTTACATTTAAGTCATTTAGCAGACGCTCACCCTAGATGAACATTGCTATGGCTCTGATTACACCCTAGATGAACAATGCTATGGCTCTGATTACACCCTGGATGAACAATGCTATGGCTCTCATTACACCCTAGATGAACATTGCTATGGCTCTGATTACACCCTGGATGAACAATGCTATGGCTCTGATTACACCCTAGATGAACAATGCTATGGCTCTGATTACACCCTGGATGGACAATGCTATGGCTCAGAATACAACCTAGATGAACATTGCTATGGCTCTGATTACACCCTCTGATTACACCCTGGATGAACAATGCTGTGGCTCAGATTACACCCTGGATGTACATTGCTATGGCTCTGATTACACCCTGGATGGACATTGCTATGGCTCTGATTACACCCTCTGATTACACCCTGGATGTACAATGCTATGGCTCTGATTACACCCTGGATGTGCATTGCTATGGCTCTGATTACACCCTCTGATTACACCCTGGATGTACAATGCTATGGCTCTGATTACACCCTGGATGAACAATGCTATGGCTCTGATTACACCCTGGATGTATATTGCTATGGCTCTGATTACACCCTCTGATTACACCCTCTGATTACACCCTGGATGAACAATGCTATGGCTCTGATTACACCCTCTGATTACACCCTAGATGAACATTGCTATGGCTCTGATTACACCCTCTGATTACACCCTAGATGAACATTGCTATGGCTCTGATTACACCCTAGATGAACATTGCTATGGCTCTGATTACACCCTGGATGAACAATGCTATGGCTCTGATTACACCCTGGATGTACAATGCTATGGCTCTGATTACACCCTAGATGAACATTGCTATGGCTCTGATTACACCCTCTGATTACACCCTGGATGAACAATGCTGTGGCTCAGATTACACCCTCTGATTACACCCTAGATGAACATTGCTATGGCTCTGATTACACCCTAGATGAACAATGCTATGGCTCTGATTACACCCTGGATGAACAATGCTATGGCTCTCATTACACCCTAGATGAACATTGCTATGGCTCTGATTACACCCTGGATGAACAATGCTATGACTCTGATTACACCCTCTCATTACACCCTGGATGAACAATGCTATGGCTCTGATTACACCCTGGATGAACAATGCTATGACTCTGATTACACCCTCTCATTACCCCCTGGATGTACAATGCTATGGCTCTGATTACACCCTGGATGGACAATGCTATGGCTCTGATTACACCCTAGATGAACATTTCTATGGCTCTGATTACACCCTCTGATTACACCCTGGATGAACAATGCTGTGGCTCAGATTACACCCTCTGATTACACTCTGGATGTACAATGCTATGGCTCTGATTACACCCTAGATGTACATTGCTATGGCTCTGATTACACCCTGGAGTACAATGGTATGGCTCTGATTACACCCTGGATGAACATTGCTATGGCTCTGATTACACCCTGGATGGACAATGCTATGGCTCAGAATACACCCTAGATGAACATTGCTATGGCTCTGATTACACCCTGGATGAACAATGCTGTGGCTCAGATTACACCCTGGATGTACATTGCTATGGCTCTGATTACACCCTGGATGGACATTGCTATGGCTCTGATTACACCCTCTGATTACACCCTGGATGTACAATGCTATGGCTCTGATTACACCCTGGATGTACATTGCTATGGCTCTGATTACACCCTCTGATTACACCCTGGATGTACAATGCTATGGCTCTGATTACACCCTGGATGTACATTGCTATGGCTCTGATTACACCCTGGATGAACAATGCTATGGCTCTGATTACACCCTGGATGTATATTGCTATGGCTCTGATTACACCCTCTGATTACACCCTCTGATTACACCCTGGATGAACAATGCTATGGCTCTGATTACACCCTCTGATTACACCCTAGATGAACATTGCTATTGCTCTGATTACACCCTCTGATTACACCCTAGATGAACATTGCTATGGCTCTGATTACACCCTAGATGAACATTGCTATGGCTCTGATTACACCCTGGATGAACAATGCTATGGCTCTGATTACACCCTAGATGAACAATGCTATGGCTCTGATTACACCCTGGATGTACAATGCTATGGCTCTGATTACACCCTAGATGAACATTGCTATGGCTCTGATTACACCCTCTGATTACACCCTGGATGAACAATGCTGTGGCTCAGATTACACCCTCTGATTACACCCTAGATGAACATTGCTATGGCTCTGATTACACCCTAGATGAACAATGCTATGGCTCTGATTACACCCTGGATGAACAATGCTATGGCTCTCATTACACCCTAGATGAACATTGCTATGGCTCTGATTACACCCTGGATGAACAATGCTATGACTCTGATTACACCCTCTCATTACACCCTGGATGAACAATGCTATGGCTCTGATTACACCCTGGATGAACAATGCTATGGCTCTGATTACACCCTCTGATTACACCCTGGATGAACAATGCTATGGCTCTGATTACACCCTGGATGAACAATGCTATGGCTCTCATTACACCCTAGATGAACATTGCTATGGCTCTGATTACACCCTGGATGAACAATGCTATGGCTCTGATTACACCTCTGGATGAACAATGCTATGGCTCTGATTACACCCTGGATGAACAATGCTATGGCTCTGATTACACCCTCTGATTACACCCTGGATGAACAATGCTATGGCTCTGATTACACCCTGGATGAACAATGCTATGGCTCTGATTACACCCTCTGATTACACCCTGGATGAACAATTATATGGCTCTGATTACACCCTGGATGAACATTGCTATGGCTCTCATTACACCCTGGATGGACAATGCTACGGCTCTGATTACAGCCTCTGATTACACCCTGGGTGGACAATGCTATGGCTCTGATTACATCCTGGATGGACAATGCTATGGCTCTGATTACACCCTAGATGAACATTGCTATGGCTCTGATTACACCCTAGATGAACATTGCTATGGCTCTGATTACACCCTAGATGAACATTCCTATGGCTCTGATTACACCCTGATTACACCCTGATGAACAATGCTGTGGCTCAGATTACACCCTCTGATTACACTCTGGATGTACAATGCTATGGCTCTGATTACACCCTGGATGTACATTGCTATGGCTCTGATTACACCCTGGATGGACAATGCTATGGCTCTGATTACACCCTCTGATTACACCCTGGATGTACAATGCTATGGCTCTGATTACACCCTCTGATTACACCCTGGATGTACATTGCTATGGCTCTGATTACACCCTCTGATTACACCCTGGATGTACAATGCTATGGCTCTGATTACACCCTGGATGTACAATGCTATGGCTCTGATTACACCCTGGATGAACATTGCTATGGCTCTGATTACACCCTGGATGGACATTGCTATGGCTCTGATTACACCCTCTGATTACACCCTGGATGAACAATGCTACGGCTCTGATTACACCCTGGATGTATATTGCTATGGCTCTGATTACACCCTCTGATTACACCCTGGATGAACAATGCTACTGCTCTGATTACACCCTGGATGAACAATGCTATGGCTCTGATTACACCCTCTGATTACACCCTAGATGAACATTGCTATGGCTCTGATTACACCCTCTGATTACACCCTAGATGAACATTGCTATGGCTCTGATTACACCCTAGATGAACATTGCTATGGCTCTGATTACACCCTGGATGAACAATGCTATGGCTCTGATTACACCCTAGATGAACAATGCTATGGCTCTGATTACACCCTGGATGGACATTGCTATGGCTCTGATTACACCCTCTGATTACACCCTGGATGAACAATGCTATGGCTCTGATTACACCCTCTGATTACACCCTGGATGAACAATGCTATGGCTCTGATTACACCCTCTGATTACACCCTGGATGAACAATGCTATGGCTCTGATTACACCCTGGATGAACAATGCTATGGCTCTGATTACACCCTAGATGAACATTGCTATGGCTCTGATTACACCCTAGATGAACATTGCTATGGCTCTGATTACACCCTCTGATTACACCCTAGATGAACATTGCTATGGCTCTGATTACACCCTAGATGAACATAGCTATGGCTCTGATTACACCCTCTGATTACACCCTAGATGAACATTGCTATGGCTCTGATTACACCCTCTGATTACACCCTAGATGAACATTGCTATGGCTCTGATTACACCCTAGATGAACAATGCTATGGCTCTGATTACACCCTGGATGAACAATGCTATGGCTCTCATTACACCCTAGATGAACATTGCTATGGCTCTGATTACACGCTGGATGAACAATGCTATGGCTCTGATTACACCCTGGATGAACAATGCTATGGCTCTGATTACACCCTCTGATTACACCCTGGATGAACAATGCTATGGCTCTGATTACACCCTGGATGAACAATGCTATGGCTCTGATTACACCCTCTGATTACATCCTGGATGAACAATGCTATGGCTCTGATTACACCCTGGATGAACAATGCTATGGCTCTGATTACACCCTGGATGAACATTGCTATGGCTCTGATTACACCCTGGATGGACAATGCTATGGCTCTGATTACACCCTCTGATTACACCCTGGGTGGACAATGCTATGGCTCTGATTACATCCTGGATGGACAATGCTATGGCTCTGATTACACCCTGGATGTACATTGCTATGGCTCTGATTACACCCTCTGATTACACCCTCTGATTACACCCTGGATGTACAATGCTATGGCTCTGATTACACCCTCTGATTACACCCTGGATGAACAATGCTATGGCTCTGATTACACCCTAGATGAACATTGCTATGGCTCTGATTACACCCTCTGATTACACCCTAGATGAACATTGCTATGGCTCTGATTACACCCTAGATGAACAATGCTATGGCTCTGATTACACCCTGGATGTATATTGCTATGGCTCTGATTACACCCTCTGATTACACTCTGGATGAATCATTGCTATGGCTCTGATTACACCCTGGATGTATATTGCTATGGCTCTGATTACACCCTCTGATTACACTCTGGATGAACATTGCTATGGCTCTGATTACACCCTGGATGTACATTGCTATGGCTCTGATTACACCCTGGATGAACAATGCTATGGCTCTGATTACACCCTGGATGAACAATGCTATGGCTCTGATTACATCCTGGATGAACAATGCTATGGCTCTGATTACACCCTGGATGAACAATGCTATGGCTCTGATTACACCCTGGATGAACATTGCTATGGCTCTGATTACACCCTGGATGGACAATGCTATGGCTCTGATTACACCCTCTGATTACACCCTGGGTGGACAATGCTATGGCTCTGATTACATCCTGGATGGACAATGCTATGGCTCTGATTACACCCTGGATGTACATTGCTATGGCTCTGATTACACCCTCTGATTACACCCTGGATGTACAATGCTATGGCTCTGATTACTCTGATTACACCCTGGATGAACAATGCTATGGCTCTGATTACACCCTGATGAACATTGCTATGGCTCTGATTACACCCTCTGATTACACCTAACATGGCTCTGATTACACCCTAGATGAACAATGCTATCGCTGATTACACCCTGGATGTACAATGCTATGGCTCTGATTACACCCTCTGATTACACTCTGGATGAATCATTGCTATGGCTCTGATTACACCCTGGATGTATATTGCTATGGCTCTGATTACACCCTCTGATTACACTCTGGATGAACATTGCTATGGCTCTGATTACACCCTGGATGTACATTGCTATGGCTCTGATTACACCCTGGATGAACAATGCTATGGCTCTGATTACACCCTGGATGAACATTGCTATGGCTCTGATTACACCCTGGATGGACAATGCTATGGCTCTGATTACACCCTCTGATTACACCCTGGGTGGACAATGCTATGGCTCTGATTACATCCTGGATGGACAATGCTATGGCTCTGATTACACCCTGGATGTACATTGCTATGGCTCTGATTACACCCTCTGATTACACCCTGGATGTACAATGCTATGGCTCTGATTACACCCTCTGATTACACCCTGGATGAACAATGCTATGGCTCTGATTACACCCTGGATGAACATTGCTATGGCTCTGATTACACCCTGGATGTACATTGCTATGGCTCTGATTACACCCTCTGATTACACCCTGGATGTACAATGCTATGGCTCTGATTACACCCTGGATGAACATTGCTATGGCTCTGATTACACCCTGGATGGACAATGCTATGGCTCTGATTACACCCTAGATGAACATTGCTATGGCTCTGATTACACCCTCTGATTACACCCTGGATGTACAATGCTATGGCTCTGATTACACCCTGGATGTACATTGCTATGGCTCTGATTACACCCTCTGATTACACCCTGGATGTACAATGCTATGGCTCTGATTACACCCTGGATGTACATTGCTATGGCTCTGATTACACCCTGGATGAACAATGCTATGGCTCTGATTACACCCTGGATGTATATTGCTATGGCTCTGATTACACCCTCTGATTACACCCTCTGATTACACCCTGGATGTACAATGCTATGGCTCTGATTACACCCTGGATGTACAATGCTATGGCTCTGATTACACCCTGGATGAACATTGCTATGGCTCTGATTACACCCTGGATGGACAATGCTATGGCTCTGATTACACCCTGGATGGACATTGCTATGGCTCTGATTACACCCTCTGATTACACCCTGGATGAACAATGCTACGGCTCTGATTACACCCTCTGATTACACCCTGGATGAACAATGCTATGGCTCTGATTACACCCTCTGATTACACCCTGGATGAACAATGCTACGGCTCTGATTACACCCTGGATGAACAATGCTATGGCTCTGATTACACCCTAGATGAACATTGCTATGGCTCTGATTACACCCTAGATGAACATTGCTATGGCTCTGATTACACCCTCTGATTACACCCTAGATGAACATTGCTATGGCTCTGATTACACCCTAGATGAACATAGCTATGGCTCTGATTACACCCTCTGATTACACCCTGGATGAACAATGCTGTGGCTCAGATTACACCCTCTGATTACACCCTAGATGAACATTGCTATGGCTCTGATTACACCCTAGATGAACAATGCTATGGCTCTGATTACACCCTGGATGAACAATGCTATGGCTCTCATTACACCCTAGATGAACATTGCTATGGCTCTGATTACACCCTGGATGAACAATGCTATGACTCTGATTACACGCTGGATGAACAATGCTATGGCTCTGATTACACCCTGGATGAACAATGCTATGGCTCTGATTACACCCTCTGATTACACCCTGGATGAACAATGCTATGGCTCTGATTACACCCTGGATGAACAATGCTATGGCTCTGATTACACCCTCTGATTACATCCTGGATGAACAATGCTATGGCTCTGATTACACCCTGGATGAACAATGCTATGGCTCTGATTACACCCTGGATGAACATTGCTATGGCTCTGATTACACCCTGGATGGACAATGCTATGGCTCTGATTACACCCTGGATGGACATTGCTATGGCTCTGATTACACCCTCTGATTACACCCTGGATGAACAATGCTACGGCTCTGATTACACCCTGGATGAACAATGCTATGGCTCTGATTACACCCTCTGATTACACCCTGGATGTACATTGCTATGGCTCTGATTACACCCTGGATGAACATTGCTATGGCTCTGATTACACCCTGGATGTACATTGCTATGGCTCTGATTACACCCTCTGATTACACCCTGGGATGTACAATGCTATGGCTCTGATTACACCCTGGATGAACATTGCTATGGCTCTGATTACACCCTGGATGGACAATGCTATGGCTCTGATTACACCTGGATGAACATTGCTATGGCTCTGATTACACCCTCTGATTACACCCTGGATGTACAATGCTATGGCTCTGATTACACCCTGGATGAACATTGCTATGGCTCTGATTACACCCTCTGATTACACCCTGGATGTACAATGCTATGGCTCTGATTACACCCTGGATGTACATTGCTATGGCTCTGATTACACCCTGGATGAACAATGCTATGGCTCTGATTACACCCTGGATGAATTGCTATGGCTCTGATTACACCCTCTGATTACACCCTCTGATTACACCCTGGATGTACAATGCTATGGCTCTGATTACACCCTGGATGAACAATGCTATGGCTCTGATTACACCCTGGATGAACATTGCTACTCTGATTACACCCTGGATGGACAATGCTATGGCTCTGATTACACCCTGGATGGACATTGCTATGGCTCTGATTACACCCTCTGATTACACCCTGGATGAACAATGCTATGGCTCTGATTACACCCTGGATTACACCCTGATGAACAATGCTATGGCTCTGATTACACCCTCTGATTACACCCTGGATGAACAATGCTACGGCTCTGATTACACCCTGGATGAACAATGCTATGGCTCTGATTACACCCTAGATGAACATTGCTATGGCTCTGATTACACCCTAGATGAACATTGCTATGGCTCTGATTACACCCTCTGATTACACCCTAGATGAACATTGCTATGGCTCTGATTACACCCTAGATGAACATAGCTATGGCTCTGATTACACCCTCTGATTACACCCTGGATGAACAATGCTGTGGCTCTGATTACACCTCTGATTACACCCTGGATGAACATTGCTATGGCTCTGATTACACCCTGATGAACAATGCTATGGCTCTGATTACACCCTGGATGAACAATGCTATGGCTCTGATTACACCCTAGATGAACATTGCTATGGCTCTGATTACACCCTGGATGAACAATGCTATGGCTCTGATGAACAATGCTATGGCTCTGATTACACCCTGATGAACAATGCTATGGCTCTGATTACACCCTCTGATTACACCCTGGATGAACAATGCTATGGCTCTGATTACACCCTGGATGAACAATGCTATGGCTCTGATTACACCCTGATTACATCCTGGATGAACAATGCTATGGCTCTGATTACACCCTGGATGAACAATGCTATGGCTCTGATTACACCCTGGATGAACAATGCTATGGCTCTGATTACACCCTGGATGAACAATGCTATGGCTCTGATTACACCCTCTGATTACATCCTGGATGAACAATGCTATGGCTCTGATTACACCCTGGATGAACAATGCTATGGCTCTGATTACACCCTGGATGAACATTGCTATGGCTCTGATTACACCCTGGATGGACAATGCTATGGCTCTGATTACACCCTCTGATTACACCCTGGGTGAACAATGCTATGGCTCTGATTACATCCTGGATGGACAATGCTATGGCTCTGATTACACCCTGATTACACCCTCTGATTACACCCTGGATGCAATGCTATGGCTCTGATTACACCTCTGATTACACCTCTGATTACACCCTGGATGAACAATGCTATGGCTCTGATTACACCCTAGATGAACATTGCTATGGCTCTGATTACACCCTCTGATTACACCCTAGATGAACATTGCTATGGCTCTGATTACACCCTAGATGAACATTGCTATGGCTCTGATTACACCCTCTGATTACACCCTGGATGAACAATGCTATGGCTCTGATTACACCCTGGATGAACATTGCTATGGCTCTGATTACACCCTGGATGAACAATGCTATGGCTCTGATTACACCCTCTGATTACACCCTGGATGAACAATGCTATGGCTCTGATTACACCCTGGATGAACAATGCTATGGCTCTGATTACACCCTCTGATTACATCCTGGATGAACAATGCTATGGCTCTGATTACACCCTGGATGAACAATGCTATGGCTCTGATTACACCCTGGATGAACAATGCTATGGCTCTGATTACACCCTGGATGAACAATGCTATGGCTCTGATTACACCCTCTGATTACATCCTGGATGAACAATGCTATGGCTCTGATTACACCCTGGATGAACAATGCTATGGCTCTGATTACACCCTGGATGAACATTGCTATGGCTCTGATTACACCCTGGATGGACAATGCTATGGCTCTGATTACACCCTCTGATTACACCCTGGATGAGCAATGCTACGGCTCTGATTACACCCTGGATGGACAATGCTATGGCTCTGATTACACCCTGATTAACACCTCTGATGACAATGCTATGGCTCTGATTACACCCTCTGATTACACCCTGATTACACCCTGGATGAACAATGCTATGGCTCTGATTACACCCTAGATGAACATTGCTATGGCTCTGATTACACCCTCTGATTACACCCTAGATGAACAATGCTATGGCTCTGATTACACCCTGATGAACATTGCTATGGCTCTGATTACACCTCTGATTACACCCTGGATGTACAATGCTATGGCTCTGATTACACCCTGGATGTACATTGCTATGGCTCTGATTACACCTCTGATTACACCCTGGATGTACAATGCTATGGCTCTGATTACACCCTGGATGTACATTGCTATGGCTCTGATTACACCCTGGATGAACAATGCTATGGCTCTGATTACACCCTGGATGTACATTGCTATGGCTCTGATTACACCCTCTGATTACACCCTCTGATTACACCCTGGATGTACAATGCTATGGCTCTGATTACACCCTGGATGTACAATGCTATGGCTCTGATTACACCCTGGATGAACATTGCTATGGCTCTGATTACACCCTGGATGGACAATGCTATGGCTCTGATTACACCCTGGATGGACATTGCTATGGCTCTGATTACACCCTCTGATTACACCCTGGATGAACAATGCTATGGCTCTGATTACACCCTCTGATTACACCTGGATGAACAATGCTATGGCTCTGATTACACCCTCTGATTACACCCTGGATGAACAATGCTACGGCTCTGATTACACCCTGGATGAACAATGCTATGGCTCTGATTACACCCTAGATGAACATTGCTATGGCTCTGATTACACCCTAGATGAACATTGCTATGGCTCTGATTACACCCTCTGATTACACCCTAGATGAACATTGCTATGGCTCTGATTACACCCTAGATGAACATAGCTATGGCTCTGATTACACCCTCTGATTACACCCTGGATGAACAATGCTGTGGCTCAGATTACACCCTCTGATTACACCCTAGATGAACATTGCTATGGCTCTGATTACACCCTAGATGAACAATGCTATGGCTCTGATTACACCCTGGATGAACAATGCTATGGCTCTCATTACACCCTAGATGAACATTGCTATGGCTCTGATTACACCCTGGATGAACAATGCTATGACTCTGATTACACGCTGGATGAACAATGCTATGGCTCTGATTACACCCTGGATGAACAATGCTATGGCTCTGATTACACCCTCTGATTACACCCTGGATGAACAATGCTATGGCTCTGATTACACCCTGGATGAACAATGCTATGGCTCTGATTACACCCTCTGATTACACCCTGGATGAACAATGCTATGGCTCTGATTACACCCTGGATGAACATTGCTATGGCTCTGATTACACCCTGGATGGACAATGCTATGGCTCTGATTACACCCTGGATGGACATTGCTATGGCTCTGATTACACCTCTGATTACACCCTGGATGAACAATGCTATGATTACACCCTCTGATTACACCCTGGATGAACAATGCTATGGCTCTGATTACACCCTCTGATTACACCCTGGATGAACAATGCTACGGCTCTGATTACACCCTGGATGAACAATGCTATGGCTCTGATTACACCCTAGATGAACATTGCTATGGCTCTGATTACACCCTAGATGAACATTGCTATGGCTCTGATTACACCCTCTGATTACACCTGATGAACATTGCTATGGCTCTGATTACACCCTAGATGAACATTGCTATGGCTCTGATTACACCCTCTGATTACACCCTGGATGAACAATGCTATGGCTCTGATTACACCCTATGGCTCTGATTACACCCTAGATGAACAATGCTATGGCTCTGATTACACCCTGGATGAACAATGCTATGGCTCTGATTACACCTAGATGAACATTGCTATGGCTCTGATTACACCCTGGATGAACAATGCTATGATCTGATTACACCTGGATGAACAATGCTATGGCTCTGATTACACCCTGGATGAACAATGCTATGGCTCTGATTACACCCTCTGATTACACCCTGATGAACAATGCTATGGCTCTGATTACACCCTGGATGAACAATGCTATGGCTCTGATTACACCCTCTGATTACACCTGATGAACAATGCTATGGCTCTGATTACACCCTGGATGAACAATGCTATGGCTCTGATTACACCCTGGATGAACAATGCTATGGCTCTGATTACACCCTGGATGAACAATGCTATGGCTCTGATTACTCTGATTACACCCTGGATGAACAATGCTATGGCTCTGATTACACCCTGGATGAACAATGCTATGGCTCTGATTACACCCTGATGAACATTGCTATGGCTCTGATTACACCCTGGATGAACAATGCTATGGCTCTGATTACACCCTCTGATTACACCCTGGATGGACAATGCTATGGCTCTGATTACACCTGGATGAACAATGCTATGGCTCTGATTACACCCTCTGATTACACCCTCTGATTACACCCTGGATGGACAATGCTATGGCTCTGATTACACCCTCTGATTACACCCTGATGGATGAACAATGCTATGGCTCTGATTACACCCTAGATGAACATTGCTATGGCTCTGATTACACCCTCTGATTACACCCTAGATGAACATTGCTATGGCTCTGATTACACCTAGATGAACATTGCTATGGCTCTGATTACACCCTCTGATTACACCCTGGATGTACAATGCTATGGCTCTGATTACACCTGGATGTACATTGATTACACCTCTGATTACACCCTGGATGAACAATGCTATGGCTCTGATTACACCCTCTGATTACACCCTGGATGAACAATGCTATGGCTCTGATTACACCCTGGATGAACAATGCTATGGCTCTGATTACACCCTCTGATTACATCCTGGATGAACAATGCTATGGCTCTGATTACACCCTGGATGAACAATGCTATGGCTCTGATTACACCCTGGATGAACATTTACATTACACCCTGGATGAACAATGCTGATTACACCCTCTGATTACATCCTGGATGAACAATGCTATGGCTCTGATTACACCCTGGATGAACAATGCTATGGCTCTGATTACACCCTGGATGAACATTGCTATTACACCCTGGATGGACAATGCTATGGCTCTGATTACACCCTCTGATTACACCCTGGGTGGACATTGCTATGGCTCTGATTACACCCTGGATGAACAATGCTATGGCTCTGATTACACCCTCTGATTACACCCTGGATGTACAATGCTATGGCTCTGATTACACCCTCTGATTACACCCTGGATGAACAATGCTATGGCTCTGATTACACCCTAGATGAACATTGCTATGGCTCTGATTACACCCTCTGATTACACCCTAGATGAACATTGCTATGGCTCTGATTACACCCTAGATGAACATTGCTATGGCTCTGATTACACCCTCTGATTACACCCTGGATGTACAATGCTATGGCTCTGATTACACCCTGGATGTACATTGCTATGGCTCTGATTACACCCTCTGATTACACCCTGGATGTACAATGCTATGGCTCTGATTACACCCTGGATGTACATTGCTATGGCTCTGATTACACCCTGGATGAACAATGCTATGGCTCTGATTACACCCTGGATGTATATTGCTATGGCTCTGATTACACCCTCTGATTACACCCTGGATGTACAATGCTATGGCTCTGATTACACCCTGGATGTACAATGCTATGGCTCTGATTACACCCTGGATGAACATTGCTATGGCTCTGATTACACCCTGGATGGACAATGCTATGGCTCTGATTACACCCTGGATGGACATTGCTATGGCTCTGATTACACCCTCTGATTACACCCTGGATGAACAATGCTACGGCTCTGATTACACCCTCTGATTACACCCTGGATGAACAATGCTATGGCTCTGATTACACCCTGGATGAACAATGCTATGGCTCTGATTACACCCTGGATGAACAATGCTATGGCTCTGATTACACCCTAGATGAACATGCTATGGCTCTGATTACACCCTGATGAACAATGCTATGGCTCTGATTACACCCTCTGATTACACCCTAGATGAACATTGCTATGGCTCTGATTACACCCTGGATGAACATTGCTATGGCTCTGATTACACCCTCTGATTACACCCTGGATGAACAATGCTGTGGCTCTGATTACACCCTCTGATTACACCCTAGATGAACATTGCTATGGCTCTGATTACACCCTAGATGAACAATGCTATGGCTCTGATTACACCCTGGATGAACAATGCTATGGCTCTCATTACACCCTAGATGAACATTGCTATGGCTCTGATTACACCCTGGATGAACAATGCTATGGCTCTGATTACACGCTGGATGAACAATGCTATGGCTCTGATTACACCCTGGATGAACAATGCTATGGCTCTGATTACACCCTCTGATTACACCCTGGATGAACAATGCTATGGCTCTGATTACACCTGGATGAACTGGATGAACAATGCTATGGCTCTGATTACACCTCTGATTACATCCTGGATGAACAATGCTATGGCTCTGATTACACCCTGGATGAACATTGCTATGGCTCTGATTACACCCTGGATGGACAATGCTATGGCTCTGATTACACCCTGGATGAACATTGCTATGGCTCTGATTACACCCTCTGATTACACCCTGGATGAACAATGCTATGGCTCTGATTACACCCTGGATGAACAATGCTATGGCTCTGATTACACCCTGGATGTACATTGCTATGGCTCTGATTACACCCTCTGATTACACCCTCTGATTACACCCTGGATGTACAATGCTATGGCTCTGATTACACCCTCTGATTACACCCTGGATGAACAATGCTATGGCTCTGATTACACCCTGGATGTACATTGCTATGGCTCTGATTACACCCTGGATGAACAATGCTATGGCTCTGATTACACCCTGGATGTACATTGCTATGGCTCTGATTACACCCTCTGATTACACCCTCTGATTACACCCTGGATGTACAATGCTATGGCTCTGATTACACCCTCTGATTACACCCTGGATGTACAATGCTATGGCTCTGATTACACCCTGGATGTACATTGCTATGGCTCTGATTACACCCTGGATGAACAATGCTATGGCTCTGATTACACCCTGGATGTATATTGCTATGGCTCTGATTACACCCTCTGATTACACCCTCTGATTACACCCTGGATGTACAATGCTATGGCTCTGATTACACCCTGGATGTACAATGCTATGGCTCTGATTACACCCTGGATGAACATTGCTATGGCTCTGATTACACCCTGGATGGACAATGCTATGGCTCTGATTACACCCTGGATGGACATTGCTATGGCTCTGATTACACCCTCTGATTACACCCTGGATGAACAATGCTACGGCTCTGATTACACCCTCTGATTACACCCTGGATGAACAATGCTATGGCTCTGATTACACCCTCTGATTACACCCTGGATGAACATTGCTATGGCTCTGATTACACCCTGGATGAACAATGCTATGGCTCTGATTACACCCTGGATGAACATTGCTATGGCTCTGATTACACCTAGATGAACATTGCTATGGCTCTGATTACACCCTCTGATTACACCCTAGATGAACATTGCTATGGCTCTGATTACACCCTAGATGAACATAGCTATGGCTCTGATTACACCCTCTGATTACACCCTGGATGAACAATGCTGTGGCTCAGATTACACCCTCTGATTACACCCTAGATGAACATTGCTATGGCTCTGATTACACCCTAGATGAACAATGCTATGGCTCTGATTACACCCTGGATGAACAATGCTATGGCTCTCATTACACCCTAGATGAACATTGCTATGGCTCTGATTACACCCTGGATGAACAATGCTATGACTCTGATTACACGCTGGATGAACAATGCTATGGCTCTGATTACACCCTGGATGAACAATGCTATGGCTCTGATTACACCCTCTGATTACACCCTGGATGAACAATGCTATGGCTCTGATTACACCCTGGATGAACAATGCTATGGCTCTGATTACACCCTCTGATTACATCCTGGATGAACAATGCTATGGCTCTGATTACACCCTGGATGAACAATGCTATGGCTCTGATTACACCCTGGATGAACAATGCTATGGCTCTGATTACACCCTGGATGAACAATGCTATGGCTCTGATTACACCCTCTGATTACATCCTGGATGAACAATGCTATGGCTCTGATTACACCCTGGATGAACAATGCTATGGCTCTGATTACACCCTGGATGAACATTGCTATGGCTCTGATTACACCCTGGATGGACAATGCTATGGCTCTGATTACACCCTCTGATTACACCCTGGGTGGACAATGCTATGGCTCTGATTACATCCTGGATGGACAATGCTATGGCTCTGATTACACCCTCTGATTACACCCTCTGATTACACCCTGGATGGACAATGCTATGGCTCTGATTACACCCTCTGATTACACCCTCTGATTACACCCTGGATGAACAATGCTATGGCTCTGATTACACCCTAGATGAACATTGCTATGGCTCTGATTACACCCTCTGATTACACCCTAGATGAACATTGCTATGGCTCTGATTACACCCTAGATGAACATTGCTATGGCTCTGATTACACCCTCTGATTACACCCTGGATGTACAATGCTATGGCTCTGATTACACCCTGGATGTACATTGCTATGGCTCTGATTACACCCTCTGATTACACCCTGGATGTACAATGCTATGGCTCTGATTACACCCTGGATGTACATTGCTATGGCTCTGATTACACCCTGGATGAACAATGCTATGGCTCTGATTACACCCTGGATGTATATTGCTATGGCTCTGATTACACCCTCTGATTACACCCTCTGATTACACCCTGGATGTACAATGCTATGGCTCTGATTACACCCTGGATGTACAATGCTATGGCTCTGATTACACCCTGGATGAACATTGCTATGGCTCTGATTACACCCTGGATGGACAATGCTATGGCTCTGATTACACCCTGGATGGACATTGCTATGGCTCTGATTACACCCTCTGATTACACCCTGGATGAACAATGCTATGGCTCTGATTACACCCTCTGATTACACCCTGGATGAACAATGCTATGGCTCTGATTACACCCTCTGATTACACCCTGGATGAACAATGCTACGGCTCTGATTACACCCTGGATGAACAATGCTATGGCTCTGATTACACCCTAGATGAACATTGCTATGGCTCTGATTACACCCTAGATGAACATTGCTATGGCTCTGATTACACCCTCTGATTACACCCTAGATGAACATTGCTATGGCTCTGATTACACCTAGATGAACATGCTATGGCTCTGATTACACCCTCTGATTACACCCTGGATGAACAATGCTGTGGCTCAGATTACACCCTCTGATTACACCTAGATGAACTTGCTATGGCTCTGATTACACCCTAGATGAACAATGCTATGGCTCTGATTACACCCTGGATGAACAATGCTATGGCTCTCATTACACCCTAGATGAACATTGCTATGGCTCTGATTACACCCTGGATGAACAATGCTATGACTCTGATTACACGCTGGATGAACAATGCTATGGCTCTGATTACACCCTGGATGAACAATGCTATGGCTCTGATTACACCCTCTGATTACACCCTGGATGAACAATGCTATGGCTCTGATTACACCCTGGATGAACAATGCTATGGCTCTGATTACACCCTGATTACATCCTGGATGAACAATGCTATGGCTCTGATTACACCTGGATGAACAATGCTATGGCTCTGATTACACCCTGGATGAACAATGCTATGGCTCTGATTACACCCTGGATGAACAATGCTATGGCTCTGATTACACCCTGGATGAACAATGCTATGGCTCTGATTACACCCTCTGATTACATCCTGGATGAACAATGCTATGGCTCTGATTACACCCTGGATGAACAATGCTATGGCTCTGATTACACCCTGGATGAACAATGCTATGGCTCTGATTACACCCTGGATGAACAATGCTGCTCTGATTACACCCTCTGATTACATCCTGGATGAACAATGCTATGGCTCTGATTACACCCTGGATGAACAATGCTATGGCTCTGATTACACCCTGGATGAACATTGCTATGGCTCTGATTACACCCTGGATGGACAATGCTATGGCTCTGATTACACCCTCTGATTACACCCTGGGTGGACAATGCTATGGCTCTGATTACATCCTGGATGGACAATGCTATGGCTCTGATTACACCTCTGATTACACCTCTGATTACACCCTGGATGGACAATGCTATGGCTCTGATTACACCCTCTGATTACACTGGCATGATGAACAATGATATGGCTCTGATTACACCCTAGATGAACATTGCTATGGCTCTGATTACACCCTCTGATTACACCCTAGATGAACATTGCTATGGCTCTGATTACACCCTAGATGAACATTGCTATGGCTCTGATTACACCCTCTGATTACACCCTGGATGTACAATGCTATGGCTCTGATTACACCCTGGATGTACATTGCTATGGCTCTGATTACACCCTCTGATTACACCCTGGATGTACAATGCTATGGCTCTGATTACACCCTCTGATTACACCCTGGATGAACAATGCTGTGGCTCTTGATTACACCCTGGATGTATATTGCTATCTCTGATTACACCCTCTGACACCCTGGATGAACAATGCTATGGCTCTGATTACACCCTGGATGTACAATGCTATGGCTCTGATTACACCTGGATGAACATTGCTATGGCTCTGATTACACCCTGGATGGACAATGCTATGGCTCTGATTACACCTGGATGGACATTGCTATGGCTCTGATTACACCCTCTGATTACACCCTGGATGAACAATGCTACGGCTCTGATTACACCCTGGATGAACAATGCTATGGCTCTGATTACACCCTCTGATTACACCCTGGATGAACAATGCTATGGCTCTGATTACACCCTGGATGAACAATGCTATGGCTCTGATTACACCCTGGATGACATTGCTATGGCTCTGATTACACCTGGATGAACATTGCTATGGCTCTGATTACACCCTCTGATTACACCCTGGATGAACAATGCTATGGCTGATTACACCCTAGATTAACACCTCTGATTACACCCCTGATTACACCCTGGATGAACAATGCTGCTCAGATTACCTGATTACACCCTAGATGAACAATGCTATGGCTCTGATTACACCCTCTGGCTCAATGATTACACCCTAGATGAACATTGCTATGGCTCTGATTACACCCTGGATGAACAATGCTATGACTCTGATTACACTGGATGAACAATGCTCTCTGATTACACCTGGATGAACAATGCTATGGCTCTGATTACACCACCCTGGATGAACAATGCTATGGCTCTGATTACACCCTGGATGAACAATGCTATGGCACCTCTGATTACACCTGGATGATCAATGCTATGGCTCTGATTACACCCTGGATGAACAATGCTATGGCTCTGATTACACCCTGGATGAACAATGCTATGGCTCTGACCCCTCTGATTACACCTGGATGAACAATGCTATGGCTCTGATTACACCCTGGATGAACAATGCTATGGCTCTGATTACACCCTCTGATTACACCTGGATGAACAATGCTATGGCTCTGATTACACCTGGATGAACAATGCTATGGCTCTGATTACACCCTGGATGAACATTGCTATGAACACCCTGGATGGACAATGCTATGGCTCTGATTACACCCTCTGATTACACCTGGATGACAATGCTATGGCTCTGATTACATCCTGATGGACAATGCTATGGCTCTGATTACACCCTGGATGAACATTGCTATGGCTCTGATTACACCCTGGATTACACATGAACAATGCTATGGCTCTGATTACACCCTCTGATTACACCCTGGATGAACAATGCTATGGCTCTGATTACACCCTGATGAACATTGCTATGGCTCTGATTACACCCTCTGATTACACCCTAGATGAACATTGCTATGGCTCTGATTACACCCTAGATGAACAATGCTATGGCTCTGATTACAACATTGCTATGGCTCTGATTACACCTCTGATTACACCCTGGATGTACAATGCTATGGCTCTGATTACACCCACTCTGGATGAATCATTGCTATGGCTCTGATTACACCCTGGATGTATAATGCTATGGCTCTGATTACACCCTCTGATTACACCTGGATGAACATTGCTATGGCTCTGATTACACCCTGGATGTACATTGCTATGGCTCTGATTACACCCTGGATGAACATTGCTATGGCTCTGATTACACCCTGGATGTACATTGCTATGGCTCTGATTACACCCTCTGATTACACCCTGGATGTACAATGCTATGGCTCTGATTACACCCTGGATGATTACATTACCTGGATGGACAATGCTATGGCTCTGATTACACCCTGATGAACATTGCTATGGCTCTGATTACACCCTGGATGAACAATGCTATGGCTCTGATTACACCCTGGATGAACATTGCTATGGCTCTGATTACACCCTCTGATTACACCCTGGATGAACATTGCTATGGCTCTGATTACACCCTGGATGTATATTGCTATGGCTTACACCTCTGATTACACCCTGATGAACAATGCTATGGCTCTGATTACACCCTCTGATTACACATTGCTATGGCTCTGATTACCCTGGATGGACAATGCCTCTGATTACACCCTGGATGGACATTGCTATGGCTCTGATTACACCCTCTGATTACACCTGGATGAACAATGCTATGGCTCTGATTACACCCTCAGATTACACCCTGGATGAACAATGCTATGGCTCTGATTACACCCTCTGATTACACCCCTGATGAACATTGCTATGGCTCTGATTACACCCTGGATGAACATTGCTATGGCTCTGATTACACCCTGGATGAACACCTATGGCTCTGATTACACCCTGGATGAACAATGCTATGGCTCTGATTACACCCTCTGATTACACCTGGATGAACAATGCTATGGCTCTGATTACACCCTGGATGAACAATGCTATGGCTCTGATTACACCCTCTGATTACATCCTGGATGAACAATGCTATGGCTCTGATTACACCCTGGATGAACAATGCTATGGCTCTGATTACACCCTGGATGAACATTGCTATGGCTCTGATTACACCCTGGATGGACAATGCTATGGCTCTGATTACACCCACCCTGGATGAACAATGCTATGGCTCTGATTACATCCTGGATGGACAATGCTATGGCTCTGATTACACCCTGGATGTACATTGCTATGGCTCTGATTACACCCTGGATGTACAATGCTATGGCTCTGATTACACCCTCTGATTACACCCTGGATGAACAATGCTATGGCTCTGATTACACCCTAGATGAACATTCTGATTGATTACCCCTGGATGAACATTGCTATGGCTCTGATTACACCCTGGATGAACAATGCTATGGCTCTGATTACACCCTGGATGGACATTGCTATGGCTCTGATTACACCTCTGATTACACCCTGGATGAACAATGCTACGGCTCTGATTACACCCTCTGATTACACCTGGATGAACAATGCTATGGCTCTGATTACACCCTGGATGTAACATTGCTATGGCTCTGATTACACCCTCTGATTACACTCTGGATGAACATTGCTATGGCTCTGATTACACCCTGGATGAACATTGCTATGGCTCTGATTACACCCTGGATGTACATTGCTATGGCTCTGATTACACCCTCTGATTACACCCTCTGATTACACCCTGGATGTACAATGCTATGGCTCTGATTACACCCTGGATGAACATTGCTATGGCTCTGATTACACCCTGGATGGACAATGCTATGGCTCTGATTACACCCTAGATGAACATTGCTATGGCTCTGATTACACCCTCTGATTACACCCTGGATGTACAATGCTATGGCTCTGATTACACCCTGGATGTACATTGCTATGGCTCTGATTACACCCTCTGATTACACCCTGGATGTACAATGCTATGGCTCTGATTACACCCTGGATGTACATTGCTATGGCTCTGATTACACCCTGGATGAACAATGCTATGGCTCTGATTACACCCTGGATGTATATTGCTATGGCTCTGATTACACCCTCTGATTACACCCTGGATGTACAATGCTATGGCTCTGATTACACCCTGGATGTACAATGCTATGGCTCTGATTACACCCTGGATGAACATTGCTATGGCTCTGATTACACCCTGGATGGACAATGCTATGGCTCTGATTACACCCTGGATGGACATTGCTATGGCTCTGATTACACCCTCTGATTACACCCTGGATGAACAATGCTACGGCTCTGATTACACCCTCTGATTACACCCTGGATGAACAATGCTATGGCTCTGATTACACCCTCTGATTACACCCTGGATGAACAATGCTACGGCTCTGATTACACCCTGGATGAACAATGCTATGGCTCTGATTACACCCTAGATGAACATTGCTATGGCTCTGATTACACCCTAGATGAACATTGCTATGGCTCTGATTACACCCTCTGATTACACCCTAGATGAACATTGCTATGGCTCTGATTACACCCTAGATGAACATAGCTATGGCTCTGATTACACCCTCTGATTACACCCTGGATGAACAATGCTGTGGCTCAGATTACACCCTAGATGAACATTGCTATGGCTCTGATTACACCCTAGATGAACATATGGCTCTGATTACACCCTAGATGAACATTGCTATGGCTCTGATTACACCCTAGATGAACATAGCTATGGCTCTGATTACACCCTGGATGAACAATGCTATGACTCTGATTACACCCTCTGATTACACGCTGGATGAACAATGCTATGGCTCTGATTACACCCTGGATGAACAATGCTATGGCTCTGATTACACCCTCTGATTACACCCTGGATGAACAATGCTATGGCTCTGATTACACCCTGGATGAACAATGCTATGGCTCTGATTACACCCTCTGATTACATCCTGGATGAACAATGCTATGGCTCTGATTACACCCTGGATGAACAATGCTATGGCTCTGATTACACCCTGGATGAACAATGCTATGGCTCTGATTACACCCTCTGATTACATCCTGGATGAACAATGCTATGGCTCTGATTACACCCTGGATGAACAATGCTATGGCTCTGATTACACCCTGGATGAACATTGCTATGGCTCTGATTACACCCTGGATGGACAATGCTATGGCTCTGATTACACCCTCTGATTACACCCTGGGTGGACAATGCTATGGCTCTGATTACATCCTGGATGGACAATGCTATGGCTCTGATTACATCCTGGATGGACAATGCTATGGCTCTGATTACACCTGGATGGACATTGCTATGGCTCTGATTACACCCTCTGATTACACCCTGGATGAACATTGCTATACACCTCTGATTACACCCTGATGTAGATGAACATTGCTATGGCTCTGATTACACCCTCTGATTACACCTTAGATGAACAATGCTATGGCTCTGATTACACCCTGGATGTATATTGCTATGGCTCTGATTACACCCTCTGATTACACCCTCTGATTACACCCTGGATGTACAATGCTATGGCTCTGATTACACCCTCTGATTACACTCTGGATGAACATTGCTATGGCTCTGATTACACCCTGGATGTATATTGCTATGGCTCTGATTACACCCTCTGATTACACTCTGGATGAACATTGCTATGGCTCTGATTACACCCTGGATGTACATTGCTATGGCTCTGATTACACCCTGGATGAACATTGCTATGGCTCTGATTACACCCTCTGATTACACCCTGGATGAACATTGCTATGGCTCTGATTACACCCTGGATGTACATTGCTATGGCTCTGATTACACCCTCTGATTACACCCTGGATGTACAATGCTATGGCTCTGATTACACCCTGGATGAACATTGCTATGGCTCTGATTACACCTGGATGGACATTACACCCTCTGATTACACCCTGGATGACATTGCTATGGCTCTGATTACACCCTGGATTACACCCTGGATGTACAATGCTATGGCTCTGATTACACCCTGGATGTAACATTGCTATGGCTCTGATTACACCCTCTGATTACCTGGATGAACAATGCTATGGCTCTGATTACACCCTGGATGGACATTGCTATGGCTCTGATTACACCTCTGATTACACCTCTGATTACACCCTGGATGTACAATGCTATGGCTCTGATTACACCCTGGATGAACATTGCTATGGCTCTGATTACACCCTGGATGGACAATGCTATGGCTCTGATTACACCCTCTGATTACACCCTGGATGGACATTGCTATGGCTCTGATTACACCCTGGATGAACAATGCTACGGCTCTGATTACACCCTCTGATTACACCCTGGATGAACAATGCTATGGCTCTGATTACACCCTCTGATTACACCCTGGATGAACAATGCTATGGCTCTGATTACACCCTCTGATTACACCCTGGATGAACAATGCTACGGCTCTGATTACACCCTGGATGAACAATGCTATGGCTCTGATTACACCCTAGATGAACATTGCTATGGCTCTGATTACACCCTAGATGAACATTGCTATGGCTCTGATTACACCCTCTGATTACACCCTAGATGAACATTGCTATGGCTCTGATTACACCCTCTGATTACACCCTAGATGAACAATGCTATGGCTCTGATTACACCCTCAGATTACACCCTGGATGTACAATGCTATGGCTCTGATTACACCCTGGATGAACATTGCTATGGCTCTGATTACACCCTGGATGAACATTGCTATGGCTCTGATTACACCCTGGATGTATATTGCTATGGCTCTGATTACACCCTGGATGTACAATGCTATGGCTCTGATTACACCCTGGATGAACATTGCTATGGCTCTGATTACACCCTCTGATTACACCCTAGATGAACAATGCTATGGCTCTGATTACACCCTGGATGTATATTGCTATGGCTCTGATTACACCCTCTGATTACACCCTCTGATTACACCCTGGATGTACAATGCTATGGCTCTGATTACACCCTCTGATTACACTCTGGATGAACATTGCTATGGCTCTGATTACACCCTGGATGTATATTGCTATGGCTCTGATTACACCCTCTGATTACACTCTGGATGAACATTGCTATGGCTCTGATTACACCCTGGATGTACATTGCTATGGCTCTGATTACACCCTGGATGAACATTGCTATGGCTCTGATTACACCCTCTGATTACACCCTGGATGAACATTGCTATGGCTCTGATTACACCCTGGATGTACATTGCTATGGCTCTGATTACACCCTCTGATTACACCCTCTGATTACACCCTGGATGTACAATGCTATGGCTCTGATTACACCCTGGATGAACATTGCTATGGCTCTGATTACACCCTGGATGGACAATGCTATGGCTCTGATTACACCCTAGATGAACATTGCTATGGCTCTGATTACACCCTCTGATTACACCCTGGATGTACAATGCTATGGCTCTGATTACACCCTGGATGTACATTGCTATGGCTCTGATTACACCCTCTGATTACACCCTGGATGTACAATGCTATGGCTCTGATTACACCCTGGATGTACATTGCTATGGCTCTGATTACACCCTGGATGAACAATGCTATGGCTCTGATTACACCCTGGATGAACATTGCTATGGCTCTGATTACACCCTGGATGGACAATGCTATGGCTCTGATTACACCCTCTGATTACACCCTGGATGGACATTGCTATGGCTCTGATTACACCCTGGATGAACAATGCTACGGCTCTGATTACACCCTCTGATTACACCCTGGATGAACAATGCTATGGCTCTGATTACACCCTCTGATTACACCCTGGATGAACAATGCTATGGCTCTGATTACACCCTCTGATTACACCCTGGATGAACAATGCTACGGCTCTGATTACACCCTCTGATTACACCCTGGATGAACAATGCTATGGCTCTGATTACACCCTAGATGAACATTGCTATGGCTCTGATTACACCCTAGATGAACATTGCTATGGCTCTGATTACACCCTGGATGTACATTGCTATGGCTCTGATTACACCCTCTGATTACACCCTCTGATTACACCCTGGATGTACAATGCTATGGCTCTGATTACACCCTCTGATTACACCCTCTGATTACACCCTGGATGTACAATGCTATGGCTCTGATTACACCCTCAGATTACACCCTGGATGTACAATGCTATGGCTCTGATTACACCCTGGATGAACATTGCTATGGCTCTGATTACACCCTGGATGAACATTGCTATGGCTCTGATTACACCCTGGATGTATATTGCTATGGCTCTGATTACACCCTGGATGTACATTGCTATGGCTCTGATTACACCCTGGATGGACAATGCTATGGCTCTGATTACACCCTGGATGTACATTGCTATGGCTCTGATTACACCCTGGATGGACAATGCTATGGCTCTGATTACACCCTCTGATTACACCCTGGATGTACAATGCTATGGCTCTGATTACACCCTGTATGTACATTGCTATGGCTCTGATTACACCCTGGATGGACAATGCTATGGCTCTGATTACACCCTCTGATTACACCCTGGATGGACATTGCTATGGCTCTGATTACACCCTCTGATTACACCCTGGATGAACAATGCTACGGCTCTGATTACACCCTCTGATTACACCCTAGATGAACATTGCTATGGCTCTGATTACACCCTAGATGAACAATGCTATGGCTCTGATTACACCCTGGATGAACAATGCTATGGCTCTCATTACACCCTAGATGAACATTGCTATGGCTCTGATTACACCCTGGATGAACAATGCTATGACTCTGATTACACCCTCTGATTACACCCTGGATGAACAATGCTATGGCTCTGATTACACCCTGGATGAACAATGCTATGGCTCTGATTACACCCTCTGATTACACCCTGGATGAACAATGCTATGGCTCTGATTACACCCGGGATGAACAATGCTATGGCTCTGATTACACCCTGGATGAACAATGCTATGGCTCTGATTACACCCTGGATGAACATTGCTATGGCTCTGATTACACCCTGGATGGACAATGCTATGGCTGTGATTACACCCTGGATGTACATTGCTATGGCTCTGATTACACCCTCTGATTACACCCTCTGATTACACCCTGGATGTACAATCCTATGGCTCTGATTACACCCTCTGATTACACCCTGGATGAACAATGCTACGGCTCTGATTACACCCTCTGATTACACCCTGGATGAACAATGCTATGGCTCTGATTACACCCTAGATGAACATTGCTATGGCTCTGATTACACCCTAGATGAACATTGCTATGGCTCTGATTACACCCTGGATGAACATTGCTATGGCTCTGATTACACCCTAGATGAACATTGCTATGGCTCTGATTACACCCTGGATGAACAATGCTATGACTCTGATTACACCCTCTGATTACACCCTGGATGAACAATGTATGGCTCTGATTACACCCTGGATGAACAATGCTATGGCTCTGATTACACCCTCTGATTACACCCTGGATGAACAATGCTATGGCTCTGATTACACCCTGGATGAACAATGCTATGGCTCTGATTACACCCTCTGATTACATCCTGGATGAACAATGCTATGGCTCTGATTACACCCTGGATGAACAATGCTATGGCTCTGATTACACCCTGGATGAACATTGCTATGGCTCTGATTACACCCTGGATGGACAATGCTATGGCTCTGATTACACCCTTTGATTACACCCTGGGTGGACAATGCTATGGCTCTGATTACATCCTGGATGGACAATGCTATGGCTCTGATTACACCCTGGATGTACATTGCTATGGCTCTGATTACACCCTCTGATTACACCCTGGATGTACAATGCTATGGCTCTGATTACACCCTCAGATTACACCCTGGATGTACAATGCTATGGCTCTGATTACACCCTGGATGAACATTGCTATGGCTCTGATTACACCCTGGATGAACATTGCTATGGCTCTGATTACACCCTGGATGTATATTGCTATGGCTCTGATTACACCCTGGATGTACAATGCTATGGCTCTGATTACACCCTGGATTACACCCTGGATGGACATTGCTATGGCTCTGATTATTACACCCTGGATGGACAATGCTATGGCTCTGATTACACCCTCTGATTACACCCTGGATGGACATTGCTATGGCTCTGATTACACCCTCTGATTACACCCTGGATGAACAATGCTACGGCTCTGATTACACCCTCTGATTACACCCTCTGATTACACCCTGGATGAACAATGCTATGGCTCGATTACACCCTCTGATTACACCCTAGATGAACATTGCTATGGCTCTGATTACACCCTAGATGAACATTGTTATGGCTCTGATTACACCCTCTGATTACACCCTGGATGAACAATGCTGTGGCTCAGATTACACCCTCTGATTACACCCTAGATGAACATTGCTGGATGAACTCTGATTACACCCCCTAGATGAACAATGCTATGCTATGGCTCTGATTACACCCTGGATGAACAATGCTATGGCTCTCATTACACCCTATGGAAGATGAACATTGCTACGGCTCTGATTACACCCTGGATGAACAATGCTATGACTCTGATTACACCCTGGATGTACAATGCCCTGGATTACACCCTCTGATTACACCCTGGATGACAATGCTAAGTGGCTCTGATTACACCCTGGATGATTACAATGCTATGGCTCTGATTACACCCTGGATGAACAATGCTATGGCTCTGATTACACCCTGGATGAACAATGCTATGGCTCTGATTACACCCTGGATGAACAATGCTATGGCTCTGATTACACCCTGGATGAACATTGCTATGGCTCTGATTACACCCTGGATGGACAATGCTATGGCTCTGATTACACCCTGGATGGACAATGCTATGGCTCTGATTACATCCTGGATGGACAATGCTATGGCTCTGATTACACCCTGGATGTACATTGTTATGGCTCTGATTACACCCTCTGATTACACCCTCTGATTACACCCTGGATGTACAATGCTATGGCTCTGATTACACCCTCTGATTACACCCTGGATGTACAATGCTATGGCTCTGATTACACCCTCTGATTACACCCTCTGATTACACCCTGGATGTACAATGCTATGGCTCTGATTACACCCTGGATGAACATTGCTATGGCTCTGATTACACCCTGGATGGACAATGCTATGGCTCTGATTACACCCTCTGATTACACCCTGGATGAACATTGCTATGGCTCTGATTACACCCTGGATGTATATTGCTATGGCTCTGATTACAACCTCTGATTACACCCTGGATGTACAATGCTATGGCTCTGATTACACCCTGGATGAACATTGCTATGGCTCTGATTACACCCTGGATGTATATTGCTATGGCTCTGATTACACCCTGGGTGGACAATGCTATGGCTCTGATTACACCCTGGATGAACATTGCTATGGCTCTGATTACACCCTCTGATTACACCCTGGATGGACATTGCTATGGCTCTGATTACACCCTCTGATTACACCCTGGATGAACAATGCTACGGCTCTGATTACACCCTCTGATTACACCCTGGATGAACATTACACCTGGATGAACAATGCTATGACTCTGATTACTCTGATTACACCCTCTGATTACACCCTGGATGAACAATGCTACAGCTCTGATTACACCCTCTGATTACACCCTGGATGAACAATGCTGTGGCTCAGATTACACCCTCTGATTACACCCTAGATGAACATTGCTATGGCTCTGATTACACCCTCTGATTACACCCTGGATGAACAATGCTGTGGCTCAGATTACACCCTCTGATTACACCCTAGATGAACATTGCTATGGCTCAGATTACACCCTCTGATTACACCCTAGATGAACAATGCTATGGCTCTGATTACACCCTGGATGAACATTGCTATGGCTCTGATTACACCCTGGATGAACAATGCTATGACTCCGATTACACCCTGGATGAACAATGCTATGGCTCTGATTACACCCTCTGATTACACCCTGGATGAACAATGCTATGGCTCTGATTACACCCTGGATGAACAATGCTATGGCTCTGATTACACCCTGGATGAACATTGCTATGGCTCTGGTTACACCCTGGATGGACAATGCTATGGCTCTGATTACACCCTGGATGAACATTGCTATGGCTCTGATTACACCCTGGATGGACAATGCTATGGCTCTGATTACACCCTCTGATTACACCCTGGATGATGACAATGCTACGGCTCTGATTACACCCCTGATGAACATTGATTACACCCTATGACAATGAACATTGCTGCCATGGCTCTGATTACACCTAGATGAACAATGCTATGGCTCTGATTACACCCTGGATTACACCCCTGATGTACAATGCTATGGCTCTCATTACACCCTAGATGAACATTGCTATGGCTCTGATTACACCCTGGATGAACAATGCTATGACTCTGATTACACCCCTGATGAACATTGCTATGGCTCTGATTACACCCTGGATGAACAATGCTATGGCTCTGATTACACCCTGGATGAACAATGCTATGGCTCTGGATTACACCCTCATTGCTGATTACACCCTGGATGGACAATGCTATGGCTCTGATTACACCTCTGGATGAACAATGCTATGGCTCTGATTACACCCTGGATTACACCCTGAAACAATGCTATGGCTCTGATTACACCCTGGATGAACATTGCTATGGCTCTGATTACACCCTGGATGGACAATGCTATGGCTCTGATTACACCCTGGATGAACATTGTTATGGCTCTGATTACCCCTCTGATTACACCCTCTGATTACACCCTGGATGAACAATGCTGGCTCTGATTACACCTCTGATTACACCCTGGATGAACATTGCTATGGCTCTTGATTACACCCTTAGATGAACAATGCTATGGCTCTGATTACACCCTCTGATTACACCCTGGATGAACAATGCTACGGCTCTGATTACACCCTGATGAACATTGCTATGACTCTGATTACACCCTAGATGAACAATGCTATGGCTCTGATTACACCCTGGATGAACAATGCTATGGCTCTGATTACACCTAGATGAACATTGCTATGGCTCTGATTACACCCTGGATGAACAATGCTATGACTCTGATTACACCCTCAATGATTGCACCCTGGATGAACAATGCTATGGCTCTGATTACACCCTGGATGAACAATGCTATGGCTCTGATTACACCCTCTGATTACACCCTGGATGAACAATGCTATGGCTCTGATTACACCCTGGATGTACAATGCTATGGCTCTGATTACACCTCTGATTACATCCTGGATGAACAATGCTATGGCTCTGATTACACCCTGGATTACACCTTACACCCTGGATGTACAATGCTATGGCTCTGATTACACCCTGGATGAACATTGCTATGGCTCTGATTACACCCTGGATGGACAATGCTATGGCTCTGATTACACCCTGGGTGAACAATGCTATGGCTCTGATTACATCCTGGATGGACAATGCTATGGCTCTGATTACACCCTGGATGTACATTGCTATGGCTCTGATTACACCCTGATGTATATTATGGCTCTGATTACACCCTGGATGTACAATGCTATGGCTCTGATTACACCCTCAGATTACACCCTCTGATTACACCCTGTACAATGCTATAATTTGATTACACCCTCTGATTACACCCTGGATGAACATTGCTATTACACCTCTGATTACACCCTGGAACAATGCTATGGTTTGATTACATTACACCCTATGGCTCTGATTACACCTGGATGAACAATGCTGTGGCTCAGATTACACCCTCTGATTACACCTAGCTATGGCTCTGATTACACCCTGGATGTACAATGCTATGGCTCACCTCTGATTACACCCTGGATGAACATTGCTATGGCTCTGATTAGCACCCTGGATGGACAATGCTATGGCTCTGATTACACCCCATTGCTCTGATTACACCCCTGGATGAACAATGACATTGATGAACAATGCTATGGCTCTGATTACACCTCTGATTACACCCTGGATGAACAATGCTATGGCTCTGATTACACCCTGATGTACATTGCTCTGATTACACCCTGGATGAACAATGCTATGGCTCTGATTACACCTCTGATTACACCCTAGATGAACATTGCTATGGCTCTGATTACACCCTAGGATGAACATTGTTATGGCTCTGATTACACCCTCTGATTACACCTGGATGAACAATGCTGTGGCTCAGATTACACCCTCTGGATTACACCCTAGATGAACAATGCTGGGTTCTGATTACACCCTAGATGAACTCTGATTACACCCTGGATGAACAATGCTATGGCTCTGATTACACCCTGGATGAACAATGCTATGGCTCTGATTACACCCTAGAACAATGAACATTACACCTTTGATTACACCCTGATGAACAATGCTATGGTTTGATTACACCTTACACCCTGGATGAACAATGCTATGGCTCTGACTACACCTCTGGATTACACCCTGGATGAACAATGCTATGGCTCTGATTACACCCTGATTACACGCTGGATGAACAATGCTATGGCTCTGATTACACCAATGCTGCTCTGATTACACTCTGATGTACAATGCTATGGCTCTGATTACACCCTGGATGAACAATGCTATGGCTCTGATTA
>NC_088404.1:7297949-7390277 GCF_034236695.1 Oncorhynchus nerka
CTCTGTTCCTATGTCATCTGTTTCTATGTCATCCGTTTCTATGTCACCCGTTTCTATGTCACCTCGTTTCTATTACCTCTGTTTCTATGTCCTCTGTTTCTATTACCTCTGTTTCTATGTCCTCTGTTTCTATGTCCTCTGTTACTATTACCTGTTTCTATTACCTCTGTTTCTATGTCCTCTGTTACTATTACCTGTTTCTATGTCCTCTGTTTCTATGTCCTCTGTTTCTATTACCTCTGTTTCTATGTCCTCTGTTTCTATGTCCTCTGTTTCTATGTCCTCTGTTACTATTACCTGTTTCTATTACCTCTGTTTCAATGTCCTCTGTTACTATTACCTGTTTCTATGTCACCCGTTTCTATTACCTCTGTTTCTATTACCTCTGTTTCTATGTCCTCTGTTTCTATGTCCTCTGTTTCTATTACCACTGTTTCTATGTCCTCTGTTTCTTTGTCCTCTGTTTCTATGTCCTCTGTTTCTATGTCCTCTGTTTCTATGTCCTCTGTTTCTATGTCCTCTGTTTCTATTACCTCTGTTTCTATGTCCTCTGTTTCTATTACCACTGTTTCTATGTCCTCTGTTTCTATGTCCTCTGTTTCTATTACCTCTGTTTCTATGTCCTCTGTTTCTATTATCACTGTTTCTATGTCCTCTGTTTCTATGTCCTTTGTTTCTATGACCTCTGTTTCTATTACCTCTGTTTCTATGTCCTCTGTTTCTATGTCCTCTGTTTCTATGTCCTCCGTTTCTATTACCACTGTTTCTATGTCCTCTGTTTCTATTACCTCTGTTTCTATGTCCTCTGTTTCTATTACCTCTGTTTCTATGCCCTCTGTTTCTATGCCCTCTGTTTCTATATCCTCTGTTTCTATGTCCTCTGTTTCTATTACCTCTGTTTCTATTACCTTCCTCTGTTTCTATTACCTTCCTCTGTTTCTATTACCTTCCTCTGTTTCTATTACCTTCCTCTGTTTCTATGTCCTCTGTTTCTATGTCCTTCCTCTGTTTCTACGTCCTTCCTCTGTTTCTATTACCTCTGTTTCTATGTCCTCTGTTTCTATGTCCTCTGTTTCTATTACCTTCCTCTGTTTCTATGTCCCCTGTTTCTATTACCTCTGTTTCTATTACCGTCCTCTGTTTCTATGTCCTCTGTTTCTATTACCTTCCTCTGTTTCTATGTCCTCTGTTTCTATGTCCACTGTTTCTATTACCTTCCTCTGTTTCTATGTCCTCTGTTTCTATTACCTCTGTTTCTATTACCGTCCTCTGTTTCTATGTCCTCTGTTTCTATTACCTTCCTCTGTTTCTATGTCCTCTGTTTCTATGTCCTCTGTTTCTATTACCTTCCTCTGTTTATATGTCCTCTGTTTCTATTACCTCTGTTTCTATGTCCTCTGTTTCTATTACCTTCCTCTGTTTATATGTCCTCTGTTTCTATTACCTCTGTTTCTATTACCTTCCTCTGTTTCTATTACCTCTGTTTCTATGTCCTCTGTTTCTATTACCTCTGTTTCTATTACCTTCCTCTGTTTCTATGTCCTCTGTTTCTATTACCTCTGTTTCTATGTCCTCTGTTTCTATTACCTCTGTTTCTATGTCCTCTGTATCTATTACCTCTGTTTCTATGTCCTCTGTTTCTATTACCTTTCTCTGTTTCTATTACCTTCCTCTGTTTCTATGTCCTCTGTTTCTATGTCACCTGTTTCTATTACCTGTTTCTATTACCTGTTTCTATTACCTCTGTTTCTATGTCCTCTGTTTCTATTACCTTCCTCTGTTTCTATTACCTTCCTCTGTTTCTATTACCTTCCTCTTTTTCTATTACCTTCCTCTGTTTCTATTACCTTCCTCTGTTTCTATTACCTTCCTCTGTTCCTATGTCATCCGTTTCTATGTCATCCGTTTCTATGTCACCCGTTTCTATGTCACCCGTTTCTATTACCTCTGTTTCTATGTCCTCTGTTTCTATTACCACTGTTTCTATGTCCTCTGTTTCTATTACCACTGTTTCTATGTCCTCTGTTTCTATGTCCTCTGTTTCTATTACCTCTGTTTCTATGTCCTCTGTTTCTATTATCACTGTTTCTATGTCCTCTGTTTCTATTACCTCTGTTTCTATGTCCTCTGTTACTATTACCTGTTTCTATGTCCTCTGTTTCTATGTCCTCTGTTTCTATTACCTCTGTTTCTATGTCCTCTGTTTCTATGTCCTCTGTTTCTATGTCCTCTGTTTCTATTACCTCTGTTTCTATTACCTTCCTCTGTTTCTATTACCTTCCTCTGTTTCTATTACCTTCCTCTGTTTCTATTACCTTCCTCTGTTTCTATGTCCTCTGTTTCTATGTCCTTCCTCTGTTTCTACGTCCTTCCTCTGTTTCTATTACCTCTGTTTCTATGTCCTCTGTTTCTATGTCCTCTGTTTCTATTACCTTCCTCTGTTTCTATGTCCCCTGTTTCTATTACCTCTGTTTCTATTACCGTCCTCTGTTTCTATGTCCTCTGTTTCTATTACCTTCCTCTGTTTCTATGTCCTCTGTTTCTATGTCCACTGTTTCTATTACCTTCCTCTGTTTCTATGTCCTCTGTTTCTATTACCTCTGTTTCTATTACCGTCCTCTGTTTCTATGTCCTCTGTTTCTATTACCTTCCTCTGTTTCTATGTCCTCTGTTTCTATGTCCTCTGTTTCTATTACCTTCCTCTGTTTATATGTCCTCTGTTTCTATTACCTCTGTTTCTATGTCCTCTGTTTCTATTACCTTCCTCTGTTTATATGTCCTCTGTTTCTATTACCTCTGTTTCTATTACCTTCCTCTGTTTCTATTACCTCTGTTTCTATGTCCTCTGTTTCTATTACCTCTGTTTCTATTACCTTCCTCTGTTTCTATGTCCTCTGTTTCTATTACCTCTGTTTCTATGTCCTCTGTTTCTATTACCTCTGTTTCTATGTCCTCTGTATCTATTACCTCTGTTTCTATGTCCTCTGTTTCTATTACCTTTCTCTGTTTCTATTACCTTCCTCTGTTTCTATGTCCTCTGTTTCTATGTCACCTGTTTCTATTACCTCTGTTTCTATGTCCTCTGTTTCTATTACCTTCCTCTGTTTCTATTACCTTCCTCTGTTTCTATTACCTTCCTCTTTTTCTATTACCTTCCTCTGTTTCTATTACCTTCCTCTGTTTCTATTACCTTCCTCTGTTCCTATGTCATCCGTTTCTATGTCATCCGTTTCTATGTCACCCGTTTCTATGTCACCCGTTTCTATTACCTCTGTTTCTATGTCCTCTGTTTCTATTACCTCTGTTTCTATGTCCTCTGTTTCTATGTCCTCTGTTACTATTACCTGTTTCTATTACCTCTGTTTCTATGTCCTCTGTTACTATTACCTGTTTCTATGTCCTCTGTTTCTATGTCCTCTGTTTCTATTACCTCTGTTTCTATGTCCTCTGTTTCTATGTCCTCTGTTTCTATGTCCTCTGTTACTATTACCTGTTTCTATTACCTCTGTTTCAATGTCCTCTGTTACTATTACCTGTTTCTATGTCACCCGTTTCTATTACCTCTGTTTCTATTACCTCTGTTTCTATGTCCTCTGTTTCTATGTCCTCTGTTTCTATTACCACTGTTTCTATGTCCTCTGTTTCTTTGTCCTCTGTTTCTATGTCCTCTGTTTCTATGTCCTCTGTTTCTATGTCCTCTGTTTCTATGTCCTCTGTTTCTATTACCTCTGTTTCTATGTCCTCTGTTTCTATTACCTTCCTCTGTTTCTATTACCTTCCTCTGTTTCTATGTCCTCTGTTTCTATGTCCTTCCTCTGTTTCTACGTCCTTCCTCTGTTTCTATTACCTCTGTTTCTATGTCCTCTGTTTCTATGTCCTCTGTTTCTATTACCTTCCTCTGTTTCTATGTCCTCTGTTTCTATGTCCTCTGTTTCTATTACCTTCCTCTGTTTCTATGTCCTCTGTTTCTATTACCTCTGTTTCTATGTCCCCTGTTTCTATTACCGTCCTCTGTTTCTATGTCCTCTGTTTCTATTACCTTCCTCTGTTTCTATGTCCTCTGTTTCTATTTCCTCTGTTTCTATGTCCTCTGTTTCTATTACCTTCCTCTGTTTCTATGTCCTCTGTTTCTATGTCCTCTGTTTCTATTACCTCTGTTTCTATGTCCCCTGTTTCTATGTCCTCTGTTTCTATTACCTTCCTCTGTTTCTATGTCCTCTGTTTCTATTACCTCTGTTTCTATGTCCTCTGTTTCTATTACCTCTGTTTCTATTACCTTCCTCTGTTTCTATGTCCTCTGTTTCTATTACCTCTGTTTCTATGTCCTCTGTATCTATTACCTCTGTTTCTATGTCCTCTGTTTCTATTACCTCTGTTTCTATGTCCTCTGTTTCTATTACCTCTGTTTCTATGTCCTCTGTATCTATTACCTCTGTTTCTATGTCCTCTGTTTCTATTACCTTCCTCTGTTTCTATTACCTTCCTCTGTTTCTATGTCACCTGTTTCTATTACCTGTTTCTATTACCTCTGTTTCTATGTCCTCTGTTTCTATGTTCTCTGTTTCTATTACCTTCCTCTGTTTCTATTACCTTCCTCTGTTTCTATTACCTTCCTCTGTTTCTATTACCTCTGTTTCTATTACCTTCCTCTGTTTCTATTACCTCTGTTTCTATGTCTTCTGTTTCTATTACCTCTGTTTCTATTACCTCTGTTCCTATGTCATCCGTTTCTATGTCCTCTGTTTCTATGTCCTCTGTTTCTATGTCCTCTGTTTCTATGTCCTCTGTTACTATTACCTGTTTCTCTTACCTTTGTTTCTATGTCCTCTGTTACTATTACCTGTTTCTATGTCACCCGTTTCTATTACCTCTGTTTCTATGTCCTCTGTTTCTATTACCTCTGTTTCTATGTCCTCTGTTTCTATGTCTGTTTCTATGTCCTCTGTTTCTATGTCCTCTGTTTCTATTACCTCTGTTTCTATGTCCTCTGTTACTTTGTCCTCTGTTTCTATGTCCTCTGTTTCTATGTCCTCTGTTTCTATGTCCTCTGTTTCTATGTCCTCTGTTTCTATGTCCTCTGTTTCTATGTCCTCCGTTTCTATGTCCTCCGTTTCTATGTCCTCTGTTTCTATTACCTTCCTCTGTTTCTTCCTTCTAAACTGCTTACCCTCAAAGAACACTGCATTGTTAATTACTGCTAACAACACACACACACATACACACACACACACACCCAAACCCATGCAAGCATGCACAGACACACACACTTAGTGATGTATTTAACCATGGAAACCAATGGAAACCTCTCCTGAAGGGTTTGTGACAGACTGCATAGTGCTGGAACACATTCTCCTTCACCAGAACAATGCACGACCACCCAGTAATCTAACTGGACATGCAGGCTTACCGAGGCTCCTTTGATGCTCCTCAAATGTTTAGTTTCACACGGGCCTCAAACTCACAAATTACAGAGACACAGAGGAAGTGTTTTAGCCTGGGTCCAGTTTGTGTTGTTTAAGACAACAGTTGGCTAGAGAACACTGACTGTTCTGAAAACCCAGGCTTACGTGCTTTTTATTTAATTATTGCCTTTTTATTGTGCCCCTGAAATGTTTAGTTTCACAGTCGTCTTTACAACGACACATCACTCAGTCCATTGACATTCAGGATTTTGTCCTGGTCCCAGATATTTTTGTGCTTTTTAGCTAACTCCTATGGTTAGTGTAACAGATGTGAAACGGCTAGCTTAGTTAGCGGTGGTGCGCGCTAAATAGCGTTTCAATCCTTGGGAGAGGTGAGTAGTTAGCGGTGGTGCTAACTAAGCTAACTAACGCTAAATAGCGTTTCAATCGGTGACGTCACTTGCTCTGAGACCTTGAAGTAGTGGTTCCCCTTGCTCTGCAAGGGCCGCGGCTTTTGTGGAGAGATGGGTAACGATGCTTCGTGGGTGACTGTTGTTGATGTGTGCAGAGGGTCCCTGGTTCGCGCCCGGGTATGGGCGAGGGGACGGTCTAAAGTTATACTGTTACATTAGCTTATACAGTAATAAACGTATAGAAGCCTTTTTATCATCAAATGGTTAGTTTCACAGGCCTCTGGTCCTCTAAGCCTTTAATCATCCCACATCATTGACATTCAGGGCTTGTGGCTGTGAATTTTTGTAGAAAGAAGCATTGAACCAAATCCGATGGCATTGTTATGGACCTTTTGTTTTACAGATGAGAAATGAAACAGAATAGGACATTGATCCCTCAGCGGAGAGAAAGAGAGAGAGTGTTATATGGTGAGAAAGAGAATGAGGGAGGGAAAGAGAAAGAGAATGAGGGAGAGAGAAAGAGAATGAGGGAGAAAAAGAGAAAGAGAATGAGGGAGAGAAAGAGAAAGAGAATGAGCGAGAGAAAGAGAAAGAGAATGAGGGAGAGAAAGAGAAAGAGAATGAGGGAGAGAAAGAGAATGAGGGAGAGAAAGAGCAAGAGAATGAGGGAGAGAAAGAGAATGAGGGAGATAAAGAGAATGAGGGAGAGAAAGAGAATGAGGGAGAGAAAGAGAATGAGGGAGAGAAAGAGAATGAGGGAGAGAAAGAGAATGAGGGAGATCTCACACTTCATTCTCAGGCCACATCCTCCATATCTGTCTCAGTGAAGCCTGACTAATGTCCATTTAATTCATAGCACTAACAGATTATCAAAGACATTTATATGAGTGATTATGGAAAATAATAGATTGTCAAAGTGTCGTGCGACGTGGGTAATTTTTATTTAATCTTTATTTAACTAGGCAAGTCGGTTAAGAACAAATTCTTATTTACAATGACGGCCTACCAAAAGGTTAAAAGGCCTCCTGCGGGGACGGGGGCTGGGATTAACAATAAAGACTATACAACACTACACTACACAAAGAGAGAACTAAGACAAGCATGGCAGCAACACATGATAACACAGCACGGTAGCAACACAACATAACACTGCATGGTAGCAACACAGCATGGTAGCAACTAAACATAACAACAACATGGTAGCAACACAACATAACAACAACATGGTAGCAACACAACCTAACAACAACATGGTAGCAACACAACATAACAACATGGTAGCAACACAACATAACAACAACACGGTAGCAACACAACATGGTAGCAGCACAACATAACAACAACATGGAAGCAACACAACATAACAACAACACGGTAGCAACACAACATGGTAGCAGCACAACATAACAACAACATGGTAGCAACACAACATGGTAGCAGCACAACATAACAACAACATGGTAGCAACACAACATGGTAGCAACACAACATAACACAACATGGTAGCAACACAACACGGTAGCAACACAACATAACACAACATGGTAGCAACACAACATAACACAACACGGTAGCAACACAACATAACACAGCATGGTAGCAACACAACATAACACAACATGGTAGCAACACAACATGGTAGCAACACAACACGGTAGCAACACAACATAACACAGCATGGTAGCAACACAACACGGTAGCAACACAACATAACACATCATGGTAGCAACACAACATGGTAGCAACACAACATGGTAGCAACACAACATAACACAACATGGTAGCAACACAACATGGTAGCAACACAACATAACACAACATGGTAGCAACACAACATAACACAACATGGTAGCAACACAACATAACACAACATGGTAGCAACACAACATAACAACAACATGGTAGCAAGACAACACGGTAGCAACACAACATAACACAACATGGTAGCAGCACAACATAACAACAACATGGTAGCAACACAACATAACAACAACATGGTAGCAAGACAACACGGTAGCAACACAACATAACACAACATGGTAGCAACACAACATAACAACAACATGGTAGCAACACAACACGGTAGCAACACAACATGGTAGCAACACAACATAACAACAACATGGTAGCAACACAGCATGGTAGCAACACAACATGGTAGCAACACATCATGGTAGCAGCACAACATAACAACAACATGGTAGCAACACAACATAACAACAACATGGTAGCAACACAACATGGTAGCAACACAACATGGTAGCAACACAACATAACAACAACATGGTAGCAACACAACATGGTAGCAGCACAACATAACAACAACATGGTAGCAACACAACATGGTAGCAACACAAAACATGGTACAAACATTATTGGACACAGACAACAGCACAAAGGACAAGAAGGTAGAGACAACAATACATCACACAAAGCAGTCACAACTGTCAGTAAGAGTGTCCATGATTGAGTCTTTGAATGAAGAGATTGAGATAAAACAGTCCAGTTTGAGTGTTTGTTGCAGCTCGTTCCAGTCGCTAGCTGCAGCGAACTGAAAAGAGGAGCGACCCAGGGATGTGTGTGCTTTGGGGACCTTTAACAGAATGTGACTGGCAGAACGGGTGGAGGATGAGGGCTGCAATAGGTATCTCAGATAGGGGTGAGTGAGGCCTAAGAGGGTTTTATAAATAAGCATCAACCAGTGGGTCTTGCGACGGGTATACAGAGATGACCAGTTTACAGAGGAGTATAGAGTGCAGTGATGTGTCCTATAAGGAGCATTGGTGGCAATCCTGATGGCCGAATGGTCAAGAACATATTGCCGCTCGAAAGCAACCTTACCTGCCGATCTATAAATAACATCTCTGTAATCTAGCATGGGTAGGATGGTCATCTGAATCAGGGTTAGTTTGGCAGAGGAAACCAAGTCTTTGATATGCGCTGAGAGAAGGACACGTCGAAGAAAGAGAAAGAGAGGAAGAAGAGAGGGTGGTGAGACGAGAAAAACATGCAAATTAAATAAGCCTATTTTTTCATGCACAGAGAGAGAGAGAGAGAGAGAGAGAGAGAGAGAGAGAGAGAGAGAGATCCCGCACGCACGCATGCACGCACACACACACACACACACAGAGAGAAAGAGAGGAAGAAGAGAGGGTGGTGAGATGAGAAAAACATGCAAATTAAATAAGCCTATTTTTTCATGCACAGAGAGAGAGAGAGAGAGAGAGAGAGAGAGAGATCCCGCATGCACGCACGCACGCACGCACGCACACACACACACACACACACACACACACACACAGAGAGAAAGAGAGGAAGAAGAGAGGGTGGTGAGATGAGAAAAACATGCAAATTAAATAAGCCTATTTTTTCATGCACAGAGAGAGAGAGAGAGAGAGAGAGAGATCCCGCACGCACGCACACACACACACACACACACACACACACACACACACACACACACACACACACACACTCTCTCTCTCTTTTTCCAAACAGCCCAAAATAATGATTTATCCTAATGAGTTGATGACTCAACAGGCTTTGCTTCTGATTGAATCTGCCTGAGAAGCAGGAGACACAGCAGGAGACCCTTTGGGGAGAGAGTCTTTCTGCACTTTCCTCTCTAATAATGGAATAGATTCAACACAATTCAAATGGGGGGAGAGGGTAGACAAAGAGAATGTAGGTCCTGTGAGTGAGATTGAGAGAGAGAGAGGAAGGAGGAGATGGAGAGAGAGGGAGGAGGAGATGTAGAGTGAGGGAGAGAGAGATAGGGAGGGGCGACAGAGAGAGAAGGGGGAGAGACAGAGAGAGAGAGAAAGAGAGAGAGAGAGAGAGAGAGAGAGAGGAGAAGATCGAGAGAGAGAGAGAGAGAGGGGGGGAGAAGATGGAGAGAGAGAGGGAGGAGGTGGATGGAACGGGAGAAAGAGAGAGAGAGAGAGAGAGAGAAAAAGAGAGAGAGAGAGAAAGAGAGAGAGAGAGAGAGAAGATGGAGAGAGAGAGAGAGAGAGAGAGAGAGAGAGCGGGGGAGAAGATGGAGAGAGAGAGGGGGAGAGAGGGAGAAAGAGATAGGGAGGGGTGACAGAGAGAAGGGGAGAGAGCGAGAGGAGATGGAGAGAGAGGGAGGAGATGGAGAGAGAGGGAGGAGATGGAGAGAGGGGGGAAGAGAGAGAGGGAGGAGGAGGTGGAGAGAGAGAGAGGAGGAGGAGATGGAGAGACAGAGAGAGATAGAGAGAGAGAGAGAGAGAGAGCGAGAGAGAGAGGAGGAGGGCTAGAGGGAGAATGAGAGACAAGAGGAACTGCATAAATTGGTGAGACAGAAGGACTGCATAAATAGTAAACCACTTCAGTTAAGTGTGGAACATATGAAATATAGAACAGTTGGTCTGGCTAAAACTTGAATGCCCAATATTGGGAGAAGGCACTCTAAATATCTGCCTACAAAACGAACAGCTTGTAGTTTGGTATTTTACACAGAGACATAGTAAGGGAACTAAGTTATGGGAGAGCAGAGATTGAAAGGAAAACGTTGGATCTGTCGTATTTCATTATAGTGGTATTATGTGTTTTTAAATCTCTTTCTACTTTTTACTATTGAGTTCTCATTACAGATTCATTCCAATGTATGAACCTACAAATGCCCCCCCCCCCAAAAAAAAAAACTGGATTGCAATGTTGTACAGCCCCTTGAGACTGTGTTACAATTTCTCCATTATAACTGTAAAACACAATAATGTAACCAAATAGATGCTGTTCTTATACCCACTGGTCCTTTCAGTACGCTGAGAGAGAGGCAGGGAGGGAGGGCAATCTAACACACACACTAAAACTAACACACACACACACACACACACACACACACACACACACACACACTAACACTAACACACACAAACACTAACACACACACAAACACACAAACACTAACACACACACAAACACACAAACACTAACACACACACACAAACACTAACACACACACACAAACACTAACACACACACACAAACACTAACACACACACAAACACACAAACACTAACACACAAACACTAACACACACACAAACACTAACACACACACTTCACTTCATCAACTCATGTATCCTCGCGCCACGAGGCCACTCCATGTTACTTCTCAACCGTGAAAAGAGCATCAGCCAAACGGTATAAATATTTATGGACATTAATACTAAAAAAAAAAACGGGGCAAGTATATGCAGAATGTTGCTTCTGTGGCAGTGATGATGGGTCTTGATTTGTTTTTCTCTCCGAGGAGAGGATATACTCCAAGTGAATGTCGCCACGACAACTGTCTCGGGCTCCATGACAACAGAGTTCACTCACCAAGTGAGCCAGGAAGAGGGAGTTGGCCCTGTCACCGAATCTAGCGGCGTTCTGGCAAAATAAGTGTAAAAATCTAATGAAATTTCAAATCAAATATTATTTGTCACATGCTTGGTAAACAACAGGTGTAGACTAACAGTAAAATGATTCCTTACGGGCCCCTTCACCAACAATACAGAGAGAATATTTGAAAAATAAAATTACAATAATAACACAAGGAATAAATACACAATGAGTAACGATAGCTTGACTATATACAGGGGGTATCAGTACTGAGGTAATAACTAGACTATATACAGGGGGTATCAGTACTGAGGTAATAACTAGACTATATACAGGGGGTATCAGTACTGAGGTAATAACTAGACTATATACAGGGGGTATCAGTACTGAGGTAATAACTAGACTATATACAGGGGGTATCAGTACTGAGGTAATAACTAGACTATATACAGGGGGTATCAGTACTGAGGTAATAACTAGACTATATACAGGGGGTATCAGTACTGAGGTAATAACTAGACTATATACAGGGGTATCAGTACTGAGGTAATAACTAGACTATATACAGGGGGTATCAGTACTGAGGTAATAACTAGACTATATACAGGGGGTATCAGTACTGAGGTAATAACTAGACTATATACAGGGGGTATCAGTACTGAGGTAATAACTAGACTATATACAGGGGGTATCAGTACTGAGGTAATAACTTGACTATATACAGGGGGTATCAGTACTGAGGTAATAACTAGACTATATACAGGGGGTATCAGTACTGAGGTAATAACTAGACTATATACAGGGGGTATCAGTACTGAGGTAATAACTTGACTATATACAGGGGGTATCAGTACTGAGGTAATAACTTGACTATATACAGGGGGTATCAGTACTGAGGTAATAACTAGACTATATACAGGGGGTATCAGGCTATATAAACGGGGTATCAGTACAGCATCGATGTGCAGGGGTATGAGGTAATAACTAGACTATATACAGGGGTTATCAGTACTGAGGTAATAACTAGACTATATACAGGGGGTATCAGTACTGAGGTAATAACTTGACTATATACACGGGGTACGTGCGTGTGTGTGTATGTGTGCGTGCGTGCGTGTGTGTATGGCTGGTAGTTGTGATGATGCTAGTTTGTATGGCTGGTAGTTGTGATAATGCTAGTTTGTATTGCTGGTAGTTGTGATAATGCTAGTTTGTATGGCTGGTAGTTGTGATAATGCTAGTTTGTATGGCTGGTAGTTGTGATAATGCTAGTTTGTATGGGTGGTAGTTGTGATGATGCTAGTGTGTATGGCTGGTAGTTGTGATAATGCTAGTGTGTATGGCTGGTAGTTGTGATAATGCTAGTTTGTATTGCTGGTAGTTGTGATAATGCTAGTTTGTATGGCTGGTAGTTGTGATAATGCTAGTTTGTATGGCTGGTAGTTGTGATAATGCTAGTTTGTATGGGTGGTAGTTGTGATGATGCTAGTGTGTATGGCTGGTAGTTGTGATAATGCTAGTGTGTATGGCTGGTAGTTGTGATAATGCTAGTTTGTATGGCTGGTAGTTGTGATAATGCTAGTGTGTATGGCTGGTAGTTGTGATAATGCTAGTTTGTATGGCTGGTAGTTGTGATAATGCTAGTTTGTATGGCTGGTAGTTGTGATAATGCTAGTGTGTATGGCTGGTAGTTGTGATAATGCTAGTGTGTATGGCTGGTAGTTGTGATGATGCTAGTTTGTATTGCTGGTAGTTGTGATAATGCTAGTTTGTATGGCTGGTAGTTGTGATAATGCTAGTGTGTATGGCTGGTAGTTGTGATAATGCTAGTTTGTATGGCTGGTAGTTGTGATGATGCTAGTTTGTATTGCTGGTATGTTGTGATAATGCTAGTTTGTATGGCTGGTAGTTGTGATGATGCTAGTTTGTATGGCTGGTATGTTGTGATAATGCTAGTTTGTATGGCTGGTATGTTGTGATAATGCTAGTTTGTATGGCTGGTAGTTGTGATAATGCTAGTTTGTATGGCTGGTAGTTGTGATAATGCTAGTTTGTATGGCTGGTAGTTGTGATAATGCTAGTTTGTATGGCTGGTATGTTGTGATAATGCTAGTTTGTATGGCTGGTAGTTGTGATAATGCTAGTTTGTATGGCTGGTAGTTGTGATAATGCTTGTTTGTATGGCTGGTAGTTGTGATAATGCTAGTTTGTATGGCTGGTAGTTGTGATGATGCTAGTTTGTATGGCTGGTAGTTGTGATGATGCTAGTTTGTATGGCTGGTATGTTGTGATAATGCTAGTTTGTATGGCTGGTATGTTGTGATAATGCTAGTTTGTATGGCTGGTAGTTGTGATAATGCTAGTTTGTATGGCTGGTAGTTGTGATAATGCTAGTTTGTATTGCTGGTATGTTGTGATAATGCTAGTTTGTATGGCTGGTATGTTGTGATAATGCTAGTTTGTATTGCTGGTAGTTGTGATAATGCTAGTTTGTATGGCTGGTAGTTGTGATAATGCTAGTTTGTATGGCTGGTAGTTGTGATAATGCTAGTTTGTATGGCTGGTAGTTGTGATAATGCTAGTTTGTATGGCTGGTAGTTGTGATAATGCTAGTTTGTATGGCTGGTAGTTGTGATGATGCTAGTTTGTATGGCTGGTATGTTGTGATAATGCTAGTTTGTATGGCTGGTAGTTGTGATGATGCTAGTTTGTATTGCTGGTATGTTGTGATGATGCTAGTTTGTATTGCTGGTATGTTGTGATGATGCTAGTTTGTATGGCTGGTATGTTGTGATAATGCTAGTTTGTATGGCTGGTAGTTGTGATGATGCTAGTTTGTATTGCTGGTATGTTGTGATGATGCTAGTTTGTATGGCTGGTAGTTGTGATAATGCTAGTTTGTATGGCTGGTATGTTGTGATAATGCTAGTTTGTATGGCTGGTAGTTGTGATAATGCTAGTTTGTATGGCTGGTATGTTGTGATAATGCTAGTTTGTATGGCTGGTAGTTGTGATAATGCTAGTTTGTATGGCTGGTAGTTGTGATAATGCTAGTTTGTATGGCTGGTAGTTGTGATAATGCTAGTTTGTATGGCTGGTAGTTGTGATAATGCTAGTTTGTATGGCTGGTATGTTGTGATAATGCTAGTTTGTATTGCTGGTAGTTGTGATAATGCTAGTTTGTATGGCTGGTAGTTGTGATAATGCTAGTTTGTATGGCTGGTAGTTGTGATAATGCTAGTTTGTATGGCTGGTAGTTGTGATAATGCTAGTTTGTATTGCTGGTAGTTGTGATAATGCTAGTTTGTATGGCTGGTATGTTGTGATAATGCTAGTTTGTATGGCTGGTATGTTGTGATAATGCTAGTTTGTATTGCTGGTAGTTGTGATAATGCTAGTTTGTATGGCTGGTAGTTGTGATAATGCTAGTTTGTATGGCTGGTATGTTGTGATAATGCTAGTTTGTATGGCTGGTATGTTGTGATAATGCTAGTTTGTATGGCTGGTATGTTGTGATAATGCTAGTTTGTATGGCTGGTAGTTGTGATGATGCTAGTTTGTATGGCTGGTATGTTGTGATAATGCTAGTTTGTATGGCTGGTATGTTGTGATAATGCTAGTTTGTATGGCTGGTATGTTGTGATAATGCTAGTTTGTATGGCTGGTATGTTGTGATGATGCTAGTTTGTATTGCTGGTATGTTGTGTTTTATTATGATGGTATAATCTTTATTTTCATTTAACTTGAAACTTCAACTTCTTATCTGGAAGCTGCTGAGTAGTCATGGTGATTACCCAGTGCATGAATCATAAGATATATACATTTATTCTGAACAAAAAACATATTCTGTGGAGGCTTTCAGTGTGTTGGAGATGTAAGGGATTACTAGAATTTCACATTCCACAGCCTAATGTCTGTCAAAACTCCTTAACATTGTCTTTTATAAGGTGAGGGAGATTTACTACTGTTCGGCTTTCAGAATGTGTGTAGGGGAACATATGAAGAACCTCTGTACACAGACAGAAGCACACACATTCAGACATACACACACACACACACACACACACACACACACACACACACACACACACACACACACAGCTCAGTTGGGGTTCCGGGGTGAGCCTGTCAGTCCTGAAGTTCTGTAAACACAGACATGATTTCTCCTTGCTTTGACATCTCCTCAGGGAGAGCACAGGGAGATGGGGCTGAGTATTCGTTTGACTGTTTTAGCGCTGCAGCGGGCGGATGAGAAAGAAAGACAGGTAACACAAAGGTAAAGCCGAGGCGTGTGTCGAGAAGAAGATGAGAGTTATTACCTGTGTGTGTGTGTGTGTGTGTGTGTGTGTCTGTTGATGTGTGTGTTATCAGTGTGTGTGTGTAACAGCAGGATCCTAGGATTAAGATGCTGAGCAGGAGAGGAGAGAGAGAAGAGAGAGAGGAGAGAGAGAGGAGAGAAATAGGAGAGAGAGAAGAGAGAGGAGAGAGAGAGAGAGGAGAGAGAGAGAGGAGAGAAATAGGAGAGAGAGAAGAGAGGAGAGAGAGAAGAGAGAGGAGAGAGAGAGGAGAGAGGAGAGAGAGAGGAGAGAGAGAGAGAGAGAGAGAGAGGAGAGAGAGAGGGGAGAGAGAGAGGAGAGAAAGAGGAGAGAGAGAGGAGAGAGAGAGAAGAGAGAAAGAGGAGAGGTCTGGAGAGAATGGCTTTCAAGGTAACACGGATTTCACTCCCAAACTCTCAAAGCGTCACTCCCCACACGTCGCCCAGAGCCACACGCCCTCTGTCTGCTGGGGAATTATTGGAAAATGTCCTGTCTGCGTGAAGATGGAGAAAGTCGTAAATCCACCGTTACGAAAGAGGGAACAAAAATAAAAAGTTGCACTCTTTGATTAAAAAGTTTTGGTTTTGAATCAACATAATTCAGGGTTTCCTTTGTTGATGCACAATCTGCTCTTCACACCCTATTCTCCCCAGAGCCATACACATCCTATTCTCCCCAGAGCCATACACATCCTATTCTCCCCAGAGCCATACACATCCTATTCTCCCCAGAGCCATACACATCCTATTCTCCCCAGAGCCATACACATCCTATTCTCCCCAGAGCCACCCACCCAGAGCCAGCCACCCAGAGCCAGCCACCCAGAGCCAGCCACCCAGAGCCAGCCACCCAGAGCCAGCCACTCAGAGCCAGCCACTCAGAGCCAGCCACCCAGAGCCAGCCACTCAGAGCCAGCCACTCAGAGCCAGCCACCCAGAGCCACCCAGAGCGAGCCACCCAGAGCCACCCACCCAGAGCCAGCCACCCAGAGCCAGCCACCCAGAGCCACGCAGAGCCACCCAGAGCCACCCAGAGCCACCCACCCAGAGCCAGCCACCCAGAGCCACCCAGAGCCAGCCACTCAGAGCCAGCCACTCAGAGCCAGCCACTCAGAGCCAGCCACCCAGAGCCAGCCACCCAGAGCCACCCAGAGCCAGCCACTCAGAGCCAGCCACCCAGAGCCAGCCACTCAGAGCCACCCAGAGCCAGCCACCCAGAGCCACCCACCCAGAGCCACCCACCCAGAGCCAGCCACCCAGAGCCACCCACCCAGAGCCAGCCACCCAGAGCCACCCACCCAGAGCCAGCCACCCAGAGCCACCCAGAGCCAGCCACTCAGAGCCAGCCACCCAGAGCCAGCCACTCAGAGCCAGCCACTCAGAGCCAGCCACTCAGAGCCAGCCAGAGCCAGCCACTCAGAGCCAGCCAGAGCCAGCCAGAGCCAGCCACTCAGAGCCAGCCACTCAGAGCCAGCCAGAGCCAGCCACTCAGAGCCAGCCACCCAGAGCCAGCCAGAGCCAGCCACTCAGAGCCAGCCAGAGCCAGCCACTCAGAGCCAGCCAGAGCCAGCCACTCAGAGCCAGCCACTCAGAGCCAGCCAGAGCCAGCCACTCTGTGACCTCTACTCCTGTCTGGTAGAAGACTGACCTCTACTCCTGTCTGGTAGAAGGCTGTGACCTCTACTCCTGTCTGGTAGAAGGCTGTGACCTCTACTCCTGTCTGGTAGAAGACTGTGACCTCTACTCCTGTCTGATAGAAGACTGTGACCTCTACTCCTGTCTGGTAGAAGACTGTGACCTCTACTCCTGTCTGGTAGAAGACTGTGACCTCTACTCCTGTCTGGTAGAAGACTGTGACCTCTACTCCTGTCTGGTAGAAGACTGTGACCTCTACTCCTGTCTGGTAGAAGACTGTGACCTCTACTCCTGTCTGGTAGAAGACTGTGACCTCTACTCCTGTCTGGTAGAAGACTGTGACCTCTACTCCTGTCTGGTAGAAGACTGTGACCTCTACTATGACCTCTACTACTGTCTGGTAGAAGACTGACCTCTACTCCTGTCTGGTAGAAGACTGACCTCTATTCCTGTCTGGTAGAAGACTGTGACCTCTACTCCTGTCTGGTAGAAGAATGTGACCTCTACTCCTGTCTGGTAGAAGACTGACCTCTACTCCTGTCTGGTAGAAGGCTATGACCTCTACTCCTGTCTGGTAGAAGACTGTGACCTCTACTCCTGTCTGGTAGAAGACTGTGACCTCTACTCCTGTCTGGTAGAAGACTGTGACCTCTACTCCTGTCTGGTAGAAGACTGTGACCTCTGCTCCTGTCTGGTAGAAGACTGTGACCTCTACTATGACCTCTACTCCTGTCTGGTAGAAGACTGTGACCTCTACTCCTGTCTGATAGAAGACTGACCTCTACTCCTGTCTGGTAGAAGACTGTAACCCCTACTCCTGTCTGGTAGAAGACTGTGACCTCTACTCCTGTCTGATAGAAGACTGTGACCTCTACTCCTGTCTGATAGAAGACTGTGACCTCTACTCCTGTCTGGTAGAAGACTGTGACCTCTACTCCTGTCTGGTAGAAGACTGTGATCTCTACTCCTGTCTGATAGAAGACTGTGACCTCTACTCCTGTCTGGTAGAAGACTGTGACCTCTACTCCTGTCTGATAGATGACTGTGACCTCTACTCCTGTCTGGTAGAAGACTGTGACCTCTACTCCTGTCTGGTAGAAGACTGTGACCTCTACTCCTGTCTGGTAGAAGACTGTGACCTCTGCTCCTGTCTGGTAGAAGACTGTGACCTCTACTATGACCTCTACTCCTGTCTGGTAGAAGACTGTGACCTCTACTCCTGTCTGATAGAAGACTGACCTCTACTCCTGTCTGGTAGAAGACTGTAACCCCTACTCCTGTCTGGTAGAAGACTGTGACCTCTACTCCTGTCTGATAGAAGACTGTGACCTCTACTCCTGTCTGATAGAAGACTGTGACCTCTACTCCTGTCTGGTAGAAGACTGTGACCTCTACTCCTGTCTGGTAGAAGACTGTGATCTCTACTCCTGTCTGATAGAAGACTGTGACCTCTACTCCTGTCTGGTAGAAGACTGTGACCTCTACTCCTGTCTGATAGATGACTGTGACCTCTACTCCTGTCTGGTAGAAGACTGTGACCACTACTCCTGTCTGGTAGAAGGCTGTGACCTCTACTCCTGTCTGGTAGAAGACTGTGACCTCTACTCCTGTCTGGTAGAAGACTGTGACCTCTACTATGACTTCTACTCCTGTCTGGTAAAGACTGTGACCTCTACTGTGACCTCTACTATGACCTCCACTGTGACCTCTACTATGACCTCTACTCCTGTCTGGTAGAAGACTGTGACCTCTACTGTGACCTCTACTGTGACCTCTACTGTGACCTCTACTGTGACCTCTACTGTGACCTCCACTGTGACCTCCACTGTGAACTCTACTGTCTGTAGCAATGGTCATGGTCGAAATTGTTAAAAGGTTTTAAAAACAATTCTGATAAATTGAACATTTGGACAACGGATGAAGACAAACGTTTTGATTTTCTCTAATTAATCCGATATTGACCAAATTATAACAATGCATGTAGTCCAGTGATTTTGGTGCAAATTCAAGTATTCAATTTAATGTCAAGTTTCACTTTTCTGTAAAAAAGTTATGGATTTATATACACTGACTACAGACCACTTCTCAGTTCCTATGCTTCCTGGCTGATGTTTTGGTCACTTTTGAATGCTGGCGGTGCTTTCACTCTAGTGGTAGCATGAGACGGAGTCTACAACCCACACAAGTGGCTCAGGTAGTGCAGTTCATCCAGGATGGCACATCAATGCGAGCTGTGGCAAGAAGGTTTGCTGTGTCTGTCAACGTAGTGTCCAGAGCATGGAAGCTCTACCAGGAGACAGGCCAGTACATCAGGAGATGTGGAGGACGCCGTAGGAGGGCAACAACCCAGCAGCAGGACCGCTACCTCCGCCTTTGTGCAAGGAGGAGCAGGAGGAGCACTGCCAGAGCCCTGCAAAATGACCTCCAGCAGGCCACAAATGTGCATGTGTCTGCTCAAACGGTCAGAAACAGACTCCATGAGGGTGGTAAATGAGGGCCCGACGTCCACAGGTGGGGGTTGTGCTTACAGCCCAACACCGTCCAGGACGTTTGGCATTTGCCAGAGAACACCGAGATTGGCAAATTCGCCACTGGCGCCCTGTGCTCTTCACAGATGAAAGCAGGTTCACACTGAGCATGTGACAGAAGTGACAGAGTCTGGAGACGCCGTGGAGAATGTTCTGCTGCCTCCAGCATGACCGATCCTCCAGCATGACCGGTTTGGCGGTGGGTCAGTCATAGTGTGGGGTGGCATTTCTTTGGGGGGCCGCACAGCCCTCCATGTGCTCGCCAGAGGTAGCCTGACTGCCATTAGGTACCGAGATGAGATCCTCAGACCCCTTGTGAGACCATATGCTGGTGCGGTTGGCCCTGGGCTCCTCCTAATGCAAGACAATGCTAGACCTCATGTGACTGGAGTGTGTCAGCAGTTCCTGCAAGAGGAAGGCATTGATGCTATGGACTGGCCCGCCCGTTCCCCAGACCTGAATCCAATTGAGCACATCTGGGACATCATGTCTCGCTCCATCCACCAGTCTGTTGCACCACAGACTGTCCAAGAGTTGGCGGATGCTTTAGTCCAGGTCTGGGAGGAGATCCCTCAGGAGACCATCCGCCACCTCATCAGGAGCATGCCCAGGCGTTTTAGGGAGGTCATACAGGCACGTGGTGGGCACACACACTACTGAGCCTCATTTTGACTTGTTTTAAGGACATTACATCAAAGTTGGATCAGCCTGTAGTGTGGTTTTCCACTTTAATTTTGAGTGTGACTCCAAATCCAGACCTCCATGGGTTGATAAATTTGATTTCCATTGACAATTTTTGTGTGATTTTGTTGTCAGCACATTCAACTATGTAAAGAAAAAAGAATTTAATGAGAATATTTCATTCATTCAGATCTAGGATGTGTTATTTTAGTGTTCCCTTTATTTTTTTCGAGCAGTGTATATATATATATATATATATTCTTATTGTTTCAGGTATTTTTCTTCTTTTCTTTGTATTTTGTTTTCATATAAAGAAAATGACGTGCCACATCTGCATAAATACACAGGGTCTATTTACATGTATGAAGACATTTACATAAAGGGGAGGAGCCAAGGCTGCAACCACCAACCACTCTCTGTCTACCATACCTCCGCTCACCTGCACTGTCTAGACTGCCTCATTAATTATTGTTGTTGTCACATTCTCTTGTATAATTCAATGTGTGTCAATAGCAGGATACCCTCAGATTAATAATCTACGCACGCTTGGCTCTAGATTACACCCATCTAAACATACTTTACATTGTTTGCGAGATCAGACATAACATCACTTTAATCCGAGTGTTCATTTTCTGGAAATTGCTTTCATTTCAGCACATCTCATTTGTAAATATTTCAACTGTATTTAAATTATTCCTTTTTTTTTTTTATTCCACAAAAAAAAACCCCACAAAAATAAAGTTATCTTTCATCTTTTTTTCTTGTGACAAGACTGTGTTTTAGCGTTGTTACAGATTCAACGGTAAGACAATGTATTTCATTGAGCCCATTTCAGCAATTACCGGGGTGTGTTTGACATTACCGGGGTGTGTTTGACATTACCGGGGTGTGTTTGACATTACCGGGGTGTGTTTGACATTACCGGGGTGTGTTTGACATTACCAGGGTGTGTTTGGTGTTTGACATTACCGGGGTGTGTTTGGTGTTTGACATTACCGGGGTGTGTTTGACATTACCGGGGTGTGTTTGGTGTTTGACATTACCGGGGTGAGTTTGACATTACCGGGGTGCGTTTGACATTACCGGGGTGAGTTTGACATTACCGGGGTGTGTTTGACATTACCGGGGTGTGTTTGACATTACCGGGGTGTGTTTGACATTACCGGGGTGTGTTTGACATTACTCGGGGTGTGTTTGACATTACCGGGGTGTGTTTGACATTACCGGGGTGAGTTTGACATTACCGGGGTGTGTTTGACATTACCGGGGTGTGTTTGACATTACCGGGGTGAGTTTGACATTACCGGGGTGAGTTTGACATCACCGGGGTGTGTTTGGTGTTTGACATTACCGGGGTGTGTTTGACATTACCGGGGTGTGTTTGACATTACCAGGGTGTGTTTGACATTACCGGGGTGTGTTTGGTGTTTGACATTACCAGGGTGAGTTTGACATTACCGGGGTGAGTTTGACATTACCAGGGTGTGTTTGACATTACCGGGGTGAGTTTGACATTACCGGGGTGTGTTTGACATTACCGGGGTGAGTTTGACATTACCGGGGTGAGTTTGACATTACCGGGGTGAGTTTGACATTACCGGGGTGTGTTTGACATTACCGGGGTGAGTTTGACATTACCTCTCTCTCTCCCTCCCTCTCACCCTCTCACTGTCCCCTACTCGTTCCTCAATAGACACTAAAACACACCAGCAGGAGAGACGGGTTAGGGTTGAGGGGTGGAGGCGGAAGAGGAGGGCGGGGGGTAGGGTGGAGGGGTGGAGGGGTGCACATTGCCTGGGGACAGGGAGATTCAGATCAGCTCTCTGTCTCTCTCTATGTTTCTCTATCACACACACAGACACACAGACAGGGCCTCCCGCGCCACTCTCACCCGCTGGCATTAACACAGGACACAGGTCATCAATTAGAGGTGACCTAAAAGGCCTGTCAGTCTGTCTGCACAGAACACTCAACACGGAACCTGTCTGTCTGCACAGAACACTCAACACGGAACCTGTCTGTCTGTCTGCACAGAACACTCAACACAGAACCTGTCTGTCTGTCTGCACAGAACACTCAACACGGAACCTGTCTGTCTGTCTGTCTGTCTGTCTGCACAGAACACTCAACACAGAACCTGTCTGTCTGTCTGCACAGAACACAACACAGAACCTGTCAGTCTGTCTGCACAGAACACAACACAGAACCTGTCAGTCTGTCTGCACAGAACACTCAACACGGAACCTGTCAGTCTGTCTGCACAGAACACTCAACACGGAACCTGTCTGTCTGCACAGAACACTCAACACGGAACCTGTCTGTCTGTCTGCACAGAACACTCAACACGGAACCTGTCTGTCTGTCTGCACAGAACACTCAACAAGGAACCTGTCTGTCTGCACAGAACACTCAACACGGAACCTGTCTGTCTGCACAGAACACTCAACACGGAACATGTCTGTCTGCACAGAACACTCAACACGGAACCTGTCTGTCTGCACAGAACACAACACAGAACCTGTCTGTCTGTCTGCACAGAATACTCAACGCGGAAACCTGTCTGTCTGTCTGTCTGCACAGAACACTCAACGCGGAAACCTGTCTGTCTGTCTGTCTGCACAGAACACTCAACACGGAAACCTGTCTGTCTGTCTGCACAGAACACTCAACACGGAACCTGTCTGTCTGTCTGCACAGAACACTCAACACGGAACCTGTGTCTGCACAGAACACTCAACACGGAACCTGTCTGTCTGTCTGCACAGAACACTCAACACGGAACCTGTCTGTCTGTCTGTCTGTCTGCACAGAACACTCAACACAGAACCTGTCTGTCTGTCTGCACAGAACACAACACAGAACCTGTCTGTCTGTCTGCACAGAACACTCAACACGGAAACCTGTCTGTCTGTCTGTCTGCACAGAACACTCAACACGGAAACCTGTCTGTCTGTCTGCACAGAACACTCAACACGGAACCTGTCTGTCTGTATGTCTGTCTGCACAGAACACTCAACACAGAACCTGTCTGTCTGTCTGCACAGAACACAACACAGAACCTGTCTGTCTGTCTGCACAGAACACTCAACACGGAAACCTGTCTGTCTGTCTGTCTGCACAGAACACTCAACACGGAAACCTGTCTGTCTGTCTGCATAGAACACTCAACACGGAACCTGTCTGTCTGTCTGCACAGAACACTCAACACGGAACCTGTCTGTCTGCACAGAACACTCAACACGGAACCTGTCTGTCTGCACAGAACACAACACAGAACCTGTCAGTCTGTCTGCACAGAACACTCAACACGGAACCTCTACAAGGAAGCTGTCTGTCTGTCTGTTTGTACAGAACACTCAACACGGAAGCTGTCTGTCTGTCTGTCTGTACAGAACACTCAACACGGAAGCTGTCTGTCTGTCTGCACAGAACACAACACAGAACCTGTCTGTCTGTCTGCACAGAACACTCAACACGGAAACCTGTCTGTCTGTCTGTCTGCACAGAACACTCAACACGGAACCTATCTGTCTGTCTGTCTGTCTGCACAGAACACTCAACACAGAACCTGTCTGTCTGTCTGCACAGAACACAACACAGAACCTGTCTGTCTGTCTGCACAGAACACTCAACACGGAAACCTGTCTGTCTGTCTGTCTGCACAGAACACTCAACACGGAAACCTGTCTGTCTGTCTGTCTGCACAGAACACTCAACACGGAAACCTGTCTGTCTGTCTGCACAGAACACTCAACACGGAACCTGTCTGTCTGCACAGAACACTCAACACGGAACCTGTCTGTCTGCACAGAACACAACACAGAACCTGTCAGTCTGTCTGCACAGAACACTCAACACGGAACCTCTACAAGGAAGCTGTCTGTCTGTCTGTTTGTACAGAACACTCAACACGGAAGCTGTCTGTCTGTCTGTCTGTACAGAACACTCAACACGGAAGCTGTCTGTCTGTCTGTACAGAAGACTCAACACGGAACCTGTCTGTCTGTCTGTGCACAGAACACTCAACAAGGAACCTGTCTGTCTGCACAGAACACTCAACACGGAACCTGTCTGTCTGTACAGAACACTCAACACGGAAGCCGTCTGTCTGTCTGCCTGTCTGTCTGCACAGAACACTCAACACGGAACCTGTTTGTCTGTCTGCACAGAACACTCAACGCGGAACCTGTCTCTCTGTCTGTCTGCACAGAACACTCAACACGGAACCTGTCTGTCTGTCTGTCTGTCTGTACAGAACGCTCAACACAGAAGCTGTCTGTCTGTCTGTTTGTACAGAACACTCAACACGGAAGCTGTCTGTCTGCACAGAACACTCAACACGGAAGCTGTCCGTCTGTCTGTCTGCACAGAACACTCAACACGGAAGCTGTCTGTCTGTCTGTCTGCACAGAACACTCAACATGGAACACAGAAGCTGAAACACTGATGGGCTCTAATCACTCATCATTCCCAGCCCCTCCACTTATTACCAGTAGAATCCACTGGTAATCCTAGAATTAAAAACCGATGTCTATCAACAGAGGCAGATAATGTTATTAAAAATACACACAGACACACGTTACAAACAAACACAGGAAACAAACACAAACAAACACAAACAAACACAGGAAACAAACAAACAAACACAAACAACAGGAAACACAAACAAACACAAACAAACACAGGAAACACAAACAAACACAAACAAACACAGGAAACACAAACAAACACAGGAAACAAACACAGGAAACACAAACAAACACAGGAAACAAACACAGGAAACACAAACAAACACAGGAAACACAAACAAACACAGGAAACAAACACAGGAAACACAAACAAACACAGGAAACACAAACAAACACAGGAAACAAACACAGGAAACACAAACAAACACAGGAAACAAACACAGGAAACACAAACAAACACAAACAAACACAGGAAACAAACACAGGAAAGAAACACAGGAAACACATGAAACACAAACACAGGAAACACAAACACAGGAAACACAAACAAACACAGGAAACACAAACAAACACAGGAAACAAACAAACAAACACAAACAAACACAGGAAACAAACACAGGAAACACAAACCAACACAGGAAACAAACACAAACAAACACAAAAAAACACAGGAAACACAAACAAACACAGGAAACAAACACAGGAAAGAAACACAGGAAACACAAACACAGGAAACACAAACACAGGAAACACAAACACAGGAAACACAAACAAACAAACACAAACAAACACAGGAAACAAACACAGGAAACAAACACGTCAAACACAGGAAACAAACAGGCAGACAGACAGACAGACAGACAGACAGACAGACAGACAGACAGACAGACAGACAGACAGACAGATATGGGCAAAGTGACAACACCAAATGAGGCAACTAAATAAAGACCTTTGAAGTCTCTTTCGATGCAGTTGTCAGCAGAACGACTTATGCCAATTATGCAATTAGTTACACACTTTATTCCCCTGCAAAGCAAACTGTGTTTGGCAATGTGCACCCCTCATCAATGTGTTTCTGTGAAACTCAAAACGTTCTCAGACATGTTTTGGTAATTTTATGAGCTGGCTAGCCAGTTAGATAACGTTAGCTAACAAGTTAACATTAGCAACAAACCAAAACATTGTGTAGAGAAAGTTGATTTTAGATGCATGGCTTGCTAGATTGACATATCCTGAATACATATCCTAAATACATATCCTAAATACATATTTTAAATACATATCCTAAATACATATTTTAAATATATATTTTAAATACATATCCTAAATACATATTTTAAATACAGTGCCTTGCGAAATTATTCGGCCCCCTTGAACTTTGCGACCTTTTCCCACATTTCAGGCTTCAAACAAAGATATAAAACTGTATTTTTTTGTGAAGAATCAACAACAAGTGGGACACAATCATGAAGTGGAACGACATTTATTGGATATTTCAAACTTTTGTAACAAATCAAAAACTGAAAAATTGGGCGTGCAAAATTATTCAGCCCCCTTAAGTTAATACTTTGTAGCGCCACCTTTTGCTGCGATTACAGCTGTAAGTCGCTTGGGGTATGTCTCTATCAGTTTTGCACATCGAGAGACTGAAATTTTTTCCCATTCCTCCTTGCAAAACAGCTCAAGCTCAGTGAGGTTGGATGGAGAGCATTTGTGAACAGCAGTTTTCAGTTCTTTCCACAGATTATCGATTGGATTCAGGTCTGGACTTTGACTTGGCCATTCTAACACCTGGATATGTTTATTTTTTAACCATTCCATTGTAGATTTTGCTTTATGTTTTGGATCATTGTCTTGTTGGAAGACAAATCTCCGTCCCAGTCTCAGGTCTTTTGCAGACTCCATCAGGTTTTCTTCCAGAATGGTCCTGTATTTGGCTCCATCCATCTTCCCATCAATTTTAACCATCTTCCCTGTCTCTGCTGAAGAAAAGCAGGCCCAAACCATGATGCTGCCACCACCATGTTTGACAGTGGGGATGGTGTGTTCAGGGTGATGAGCTGTGTTGCTTTTACGACAAACATAACGTTTTGCATTGTTGCCAAAAGGTTCAATTTTGGTTTCATCTGACCAGAGCACCTTCTTCCACATGTTTGGTGTATCTCCCAGGTGGCTTGTGGCAAACTTTAAAAAACACTTTTTATGGATATCTTTAAGAAATGTCTTTCTTCTTGCCACTCTTCCATAAAGGCCAGATTTGTGCAATACACGACTGATTGTTGTCCTATGGGCAGAGTCTCCCACCTCAGCTGTAGATCTCTGCAGTTCATCCAGAGTGATCATGGGCCTCTTGGCTGCATCTCTGATCAGTCTTCTCCTTGTATGAGCTGAAAGTTTAGAGGGACGGCCAGGTCTTGGTATATTTTCAGTGGTCTGATACTCCTTCCATTTCAATATTATCGCTTGCACAGTGCTCCTTGGGATGTTTAAAGCTTGGGAAATCTTTTTGTATCCAAATCCGGCTTTAAACTTCTTCACAACAGTATCTCGGACCTGCCTGGTGTGTTCCTTGTTCTTCATGATGCGCTTTTAACGGACCTCTGAGACTATCACAGTGCAGGTGCATTTATACGGAGACTTGATTACACACAGGTGTATTGTATTTATCATCATTAGTCATTTAGGTCAACATTGGATCATTCAGAGATCCTCACTGAACTTCTGGAGAGAGTTTGCTGCACTGAAAGTAAAGGGGCTGAATAATTTTGCACGCCCAATTTTTCAGTTTTTGATTTGTTAAAAAAGTTTGAAATATCCAATAAATGTCGTTCCACTTCATGATTGTGTCCCACTTGTTGTTGATTCTTCACAAAAAAATACAGTTTTATATATTTATGTTTGAAGCCTGAAATGTGGCAAAAGGTCGCAAAGTTCAAGGGGGCCGAATACTTTCGCAAGGCACTGTACATATCCTAAATACATATTTTAAATATATATATTTAAACACATATTTTAAATACATATTTTAAATATATATTTTAAATACATATCCTAAATACATATTTTAAATACATATCCTAAATACATTTTAAATACGTATCCTAAATACATTTTTAATTGGATGAGTTTTTTGGTGAAAGAAACAACAGCATTTATTTGCCTGGCTTGCGATGTCATGAAGACTGGTGTTTTTTGTGTTTATAGTTTTTTCATAATGACAAGCTTGATGACGGACAACAACAACAGAATGTTTATGATTTAACGCCAAAGGCCGTAAGATGTAAGGTGACGTTTATACTGAAGGGACGTCTAAAATACATTACCACAATCATGACCAGGTCGGTTGTCGCCACAATCATGACCAGGCCGGTTGTCGACACAATCATGACCAGGCCGGTTGTCGCCACAATCATGACCAGGCCGGTTGTCGCCACAATCATGACCAGGCCGGTTGTCGCCACAATCATGACCAGGTCGGTTGTCGCCACAATCATGACCAGGCCGGTTGTCGACACAATCATGACCAGGCCGGTTGTCGCCACAATCATGACCAGGCCGGTTGTTGACACAATCATGACCAGGCCGGTTGTCGCCACAATCATGACCAGGCCGGTTGTCGCCACGCCACAATCATGACCAGGCCGGTTGTCGCCACGCCACAATCATGACCAGGTCGGTTGTCGCCACGCCACAATCATGACCAGGCCGGTTGTCGCCACGCCACAATCATGACCAGGTCGGTTGTCGACACAATCATGACCAGGCCGGTTGTCGACACAATCATGACCAGGCCGGTTGTCGCCACGTCAAAATCATGACCAGGCCGGTTGTCGCCACGCCACAATCATGACCAGGCCGGTTGTCGCCACGCCACAATCATGACCAGGTCGGTTGTCGCCACAATCATGACCAGGCCGGTTGTCGACACAATCATGACCAGGTCGGTTGTCGACACAATCATGACCAGGCCGGTTGTCGACACAATCATGACCAGGTCGGTTGTCGACATAATCATGACCAGGCCGGTTGTCGCCACAATCATGACCAGGCCGGTTGTCGCCACAATCATGACCAGGCCGGTTGTCGCCACAATCATGACCAGGTCGGTTGCCGCCGGAAATAGCGTTCAGATGTAAAGAAGAAAAAACATTTGTCAGGATGCTAAATTCGGGTGGGAAAACATGTTGGTTTGAAAAGTGTAAGAGATTGACACCATCAGCTCCTTGCTCTCCAAGTGATAAAAAGGACTGTGAGAAAAGTAAAGCAGAAGTTTTGTGGACATCCACATGGGAAAGTTCCCATTCACAGCTCAATCACTCACTTCTGGTTAGTACGTAAAGACTTCCTGTCCATGCTCTCTGTGCCAGGTTCTGCTCATTACTACACACACATACACACAACACACACACACACACACACACCACACAACACACACACACACAACACAACACACAACACACACACACTGCTGTTCAGACGCAAAAAGGATAAGGGGTTAAATACATAAATACATGTAAAAACAACAACAACAACAACATATGTTTCCTGATCTTTGTTCTCAGATATAAGAAAGACAGTTCAGAACAGATATGTTGGTATGTTTTTGGGGCCTCTGTTATTCAATGTGTTTCTATTGGCTAATAGCAGTAAGGACTATCTGTTATTCAATGTGTTTCTATGGGCTAATAGCAGTAAGGACTATCTGTTATTCAATGTGTTTCTATGGGCTAATAGCAGTAAGGACTATCTGTTATTCAATGTGTTTCTATGGGCTAATAGCATTAAGGACTATCTGTTATTCAATGTGTTTCTATGGGCTAACAGCAGTAAGGACTATCTGTTATTCAATGTGTTTCTATGGGCTAATAGCAGTAAGGACTATCTGTTATTCAATGTGTTTCTATGGGCTAATAGCAGTAAGGACTATCTGTTATTCAATGTGTTTCTATGGGCTAATAGCAGTAAGGACTATCTGTTATTCAATGTGTTTCTATGGGCTAACAGCAGTAAGGACTATCTGTTATTCAAAGTGTTTCTAATAGCAGTAAGGACTATCTGTTATTCAATGTGTTTCTATTGGCTAATAGCAGTAAGGACAGTCTGTTATTCAATGTGTTTCTATTGACTAATAGCAGTAAGGACTATCTGTTATTCAATGTGTTTCTATTGGCTAATAGCAGTAAGGACTATCTGTTATTCAATGTGTTTCTATGGGCTAATAGCAGTAAGGACTATCTGTTATTCAATGTGTTTCTATGGGCTAATAGCAGTAAGGACTATCTGTTATTCAATGTGTTTCTATGGGTTAATAGCAGTAAGGACTATCTGTTATTCAATGTGTTTCTATTGGCAAATAACAGTAAGGACTATCTGTTATTCAATGTGTTTCTATGGGCTAATAGCAGTAAGGACTATCTGTTATTCAATGTGTTTCTATGGGCTAATAGCAGTAAGGACTATCTGTTATTCAATGTGTTTCTATTGGCTAATAGCAGTAAGGACTATCTGTTATTCAATGTGTTTCTATTGGCTAATAGCAGTAAGGACTATCTGTTATTCAATGTGTTTCTATGGGCTAATAGCAGTAAGGACTATCTGTTATTCAATGTGTTTCTATGGGCTAATAGTAGTAAGGACTATCTGTTATTCAATGTGTTTCTATGGGCTAATAGCAGTAAGGACTGTCTGTTATTCAATGTGTTTCTATGGGTTAATAGCAGTAAGGACTGTCTGTTATTCAATGTGTTTCTAATAGCAGTAAGGACTATCTGTTATTCAATGTGTTTCTATTGGCTAATAACAGTAAGGACTATCTGTTATTCAATGTGTTTCTATGGGCTAATAGCAGTAAGGACTATCTGTTATTCAATGTGTTTCTATGGGCTAATAGCAGTAAGGACTATCTGTTATTCAATGTGTTTCTATGGGCTAACAGCAGTAAGGACTGTCTGTTATTCAATGTGTTTCTATGGGCTAACAGCAGTAAGGACTGTCTGTTATTCAATGTGTTTCTATGGGCTAATAGTAGTAAGGACTGTCTGTTATTCAATGTGTTTCTATGGGCTAACAGCAGTAAGGACTGTCTGTTATTCAATGTGTTTCTATGGGCTAATAGCAGTAAGGACTGTCTGTTATTCAATGTGTTTCTATGGGCTAATAGCAGTAAGGACTATGTTATTCAATGTGTTTCTATGGGCTAATAGCAGTAAGGACTATCTGTTATTCAATGTGTTTCTATGGGCTAATAGCAGTAAGGACTCTGTTATTCAATGTGTTTCTATTGGCTAATAGCAGTAAGGACTATCTGTTATTCAATGTGTTTCTATGGGCTAATAGCAGTAAGGACTATCTGTTATTCAATGTGTTTCTAATAGCAGTAAGGCCTATCTGTTATTCAATGTGTTTCTAATAGCAGTAAGGACTATCTGTTATTCAATGTGTTTCTATGGGCTAATAGCAGTAAGGACTATCTGTTATTCAATGTGTTTCTATGGGCTAATAGCAGTAAGGACTATCTGTTATTCAATGTGTTTCTATGGGCTAATAGCAGTAAGGACTATCTGTTATTCAATGTGTTTCTATGGGCTAATAGCAGTAAGGACTGTCTGTTATTCAATGTGTTTCTAATAGCAGTAAGGACTATCTGTTATTCAATGTGTTTCTATGGGCTAATAGTAGTAAGGACTATCTGTTATTCAATGTGTTTCTATGGGCTAATAGCAGTAAGGACTGTCTGTTATTCAATGTGTTTCTATGGGTTAATAGCAGTAAGGACTATCTGTTATTCAATGTGTTTCTATAGGCTAATAGCAGTAAGGACTATCTGTTATTCAATGTGTTTCTATTGGCAAATAACAGTAAGGACTATCTGTTATTCAATGTGTTTCTATGGGCTAATAGCAGTAAGGACTATCTGTTATTCAATGTGTTTCTATGGGCTAATAGCAGTAAGGACTATCTGTTATTCAATGTGTTTCTAATAGCAGTAAGGACTATCTGTTATTCAATGTGTTTCTATTGGCTAATAGCAGTAAGGACTATCTGTTATTCAATGTGTTTCTAAGGACTATCTGTTATTCAATGTGTTTCTATGGGCTAATAGCAGTAAGGACTATCTGTTATTCAATGTGTTTCTATGGGCTAATAGCAGTAAGGACTATCTGTTATTCAATGTGTTTCTATGGGCTAATAGCAGTAAGGACTATCTGTTATTCAATGTGTTTCTATTGGCTAATAGAGGTAAGGACTATCTGTTATTCAATGTGTTTCTATGGGCTAATAGCAGTAAGGACTATCTGTTATTCAATGTGTTTCTATGGGCTAACAGCAGTAAGGACTATCTGTTATTCAATGTGTTTCTAATAGCAGTAAGGAATATCTGTTATTCAATGTGTTTCTATTGGCTAATAGCAGTAAGGACTATCTGTTATTCAATGTGTTTCTATTGGCTAATAGAGGTAAGGACTATCTGTTATTCAATGTGTTTCTATGGGCTAATAGCAGTAAGGACTATCTGTTATTCAATGTGTTTCTATGGGCTAACAGCAGTAAGGACTATCTGTTATTCAATGTGTTTCTAATAGCAGTAAGGACTATCTGTTATTCAATGTGTTTCTATGGGCTAATAGCAGTAAGGACTATCTGTTATTCAATGTGTTTCTATGGGCTAATAGCAGTAAGGACAGTCTGTTATTCAATGTGTTTCTATTGACTAATAGCAGTAAGGACTATCTGTTATTCAATGTGTTTCTATGGGTTAATAGCAGTAAGGACTGTCTGTTATTCAATGTGTTTCTATTGGCTAATAGCAGTAAGGACTATCTGTTATTCAATGTGTTTCTATTGGCAAATAACAGTAAGGACTATCTGTTATTCAATGTGTTTCTATGGGCTAATAGCAGTAAGGACTATCTGTTATTCAATGTGTTTCTATGGGTTAATAGCAGTAAGGACTGTCTGTTATTCAATGTGTTTCTAATAGCAGTAAGGACTATCTGTTATTCAATGTGTTTCTATGGGTTAATAGCAGTAAGGACTGTCTGTTATTCAATGTGTTTCTAATAGCAGTAAGGACTGTCTGTTATTCAATGTGTTTCTATGGGTTAATAGCAGTAAGGACTGTCTGTTATTCAATGTGTTTCTAATAGCAGTAAGGACTATCTGTTATTCAATGTGTTTCTATTGGCTAATAACAGTAAGGACTATCTGTTATTCAATGTGTTTCTATGGGCTAATAGCAGTAAGGACTATCTGTTATTCAATGTGTTTCTATGGGCTAATAGCAGTAAGGACTATCTGTTATTCAATGTGTTTCTATGGGCTAACAGCAGTAAGGACTGTCTGTTATTCAATGTGTTTCTATTGGCTAATAGCAGTAAGGACTATCTGTTATTCAATGTGTTTCTATGGGCTAATAGCAGTAAGGACTATCTGTTATTCAATGTGTTTCTATGGGCTAATAGCAGTAAGGACTATCTGTTATTCAATGTGTTTCTATGGGCTAATAGCAGTAAGGACTATCTGTTATTCAATGTGTTTCTATGGGCTAATAGCAGTAAGGACTATCTGTTATTCAATGTGTTTCTATGGGCTAATAGCAGTAAGGACTATCTGTTATTCAATGTGTTTCTAATAGCAGTAAGGACTATCTGTTATTCAATGTGTTTCTATGGGCTAATAGCAGTAAGGACTCTGTTATTCAATGTGTTTCTATTGGCTAATAGCAGTAAGGTCTATCTGTTATTCAATGTGTTTCTATGGGCTAATAGCAGTAAGGACTATCTGTTATTCAATGTGTTTCTAATAGCAGTAAGGACTATCTGTTATTCAATGTGTTTCTATGGGCTAATAGCAGTAAGGACTATCTGTTATTCAATGTGTTTCTATGGGCTAATAGCAGTAAGGACTATCTGTTATTCAATGTGTTTCTATTGGCTAATAGCAGTAAGGACTGTCTGTTATTCAATGTGTTTCTATGGGCTAATAGCAGTAAGGACTATCTGTTATTCAATGTGTTTCTAATAGCAGTAAGGACTATCTGTTATTCAATGTGTTTCTAATAGCAGTAAGGCCTATCTGTTATTCAATGTGTTTCTATTGGCTAATAGCAGTAAGGACTATCTGTTATTCAATGTGTTTCTAATAGCAGTAAGGACTATCTGTTATTCAATGTGTTTCTATGGGCTAATATCAGTAAGGACTATCTGTTATTCAATGTGTTTCTATGGGCTAATAGCAGTAAGGACTATCTGTTATTCAATGTGTTTCTAATAGCAGTAAGGACTATCTGTTATTCAATGTGTTTCTATGGGCTAATAGCAGTAAGGACTATCTGTTATTCAATGTGTTTCTATGGGCTAATAGCAGTAAGGACTCTGTTATTCAATGTGTTTCTATTGGCTAATAGCAGTAAGGACTCTGTTATTCAATGTGTTTCTATTGGCTAATAGCAGTAAGGACTATCTGTTATTCAATGTGTTTCTATTGGCTAATAGCAGTAAGGACTGTCTGTTATTCAATGTGTTTCTATGGGCTAATAGCAGTAAGGACTATCTGTTATTCAATGTGTTTCTAATAGCAGTAAGGACTATCTGTTATTCAATGTGTTTCTATGGGCTAATAGCAGTAAGGACTATCTGTTATTCAATGTGTTTCTATTGGCTAACAGCAGTAAGGACGATCTGTTATTCAATGTGTTTCTATGGGCTAATAGCAGTAAGGACTATCTGTTATTCAATGTGTTTCTATGGGCTAATAGCAGTAAGGACTATCTGTTATTCAATGTGTTTCTATGGGCTAATAGCAGTAAGGACTATCTGTTATTCAATGTGTTTCTATGGGCTAATAGCAGTAAGGACTATCTGTTATTCAATGTGTTTCTAATAGCAGTAAGGACTATCTGTTATTCAATGTGTTTCTAATAGCAGTAAGGACTGTCTGTTATTCAATGTGTTTCTAATAGCAGTAAGGACTATCTGTTATTCAATGTGTTTCTATTGGCTAATAGCAGTAAGGACTATCTGTTATTCAATGTGTTTCTATGGGCTAATAGCAGTAAGGACTATCTGTTATTCAATGTGTTTCTAATAGCAGTAAGGACTATCTGTTATTCAATGTGTTTCTATGGGCTAATAGCAGTAAGGACTATTTGTTATTCAATGTGTTTCTATGGGCTAATAGCAGTAAGGACTATCTGTTATTCAATGTGTTTCTAATAGCAGTAAGGACTATCTGTTATTCAATGTGTTTCTATGGGCTAATAGCAGTAAGGACTATCTGTTATTCAATGTGTTTCTATTGGCTAATAGCAGTAAGGACTATCTGTTATTCAATGTGTTTCTATTGGCTAATAGCAGTAAGGACTATCTGTTATTCAATGTGTTTCTATGGGCTAATAGCAGTAAGGACTATCTGTTATTCAATGTGTTTCTATGGGCTAATAGCAGTAAGGACTATCTGTTATTCAATGTGTTTCTAATAGCAGTAAGGACTATCTGTTATTCAATGTGTTTCTATGGGCTAATAGCAGTAAGGACTATCTGTTATTCAATGTGTTTCTATTGGCTAATAGCAGTAAGGACTATCTGTTATTCAATGTGTTTCTATGGGCTAATAGCAGTAAGGACTATCTGTTATTCAATGTGTTTCTAAGGACTATCTGTTATTCAATGTGTTTCTATGGGCTAATAGCAGTAAGGACTATCTGTTATTCAATGTGTTTCTATGGGCTAATAGCAGTAAGGACTGTCTGTTATTCAATGTGTTTCTATTGACTAATAGCAGTAAGGACTATCTGTTATTCAATGTGTTTCTATGGGCTAATAGCAGTAAGGACTATCTGTTATTCAATGTGTTTCTATGGGCTAATAGCAGTAAGGACTATCTGTTATTCAATGTGTTTCTAAGGACTATCTGTTATTCAATGTGTTTCTATGGGCTAATAGCAGTAAGGACTGTCTGTTATTCAATGTGTTTCTATGGGCTAATAGCAGTAAGGACTATCTGTTATTCAATGTGTTTCTATTGGCTAATAGCAGTAAGGACTATCTGTTATTCAATGTGTTTCTATTGGCTAATAGCAGTAAGGACTATCTGTTATTCAATGTGTTTCTATGGGCTAATAGCAGTAAGGACTATCTGTTATTCAATGTGTTTCTATGGGCTAATAGCAGTAAGGACTATCTGTTATTCAATGTGTTTCTATGGGCTAATGGCAGTAAGGACTATCTGTTATTCAATGTGTTTCTATTGGCTAATAGCAGTAAGGACTATCTGTTATTCAATGTGTTTCTATGGGCTAATAGCAGTAAGGACTATCTGTTATTCAATGTGTTTCTAATAGCAGTAAGGACTATCTGTTATTCAATGTGTTTCTATGGGCTAACAGCAGTAAGGACTATCTGTTATTCAATGTGTTTCTAATAGCAGTAAGGAATATCTGTTATTCAATGTGTTTCTATTGGCTAATAGCAGTAAGGACAGTCTGTTATTCAATGTGTTTCTATTGACTAATAGCAGTAAGGACTATCTGTTATTCAATGTGTTTCTATGGGCTAATAGCAGTAAGGACTATCTGTTATTCAATGTGTTTCTATGGGCTAATAGCAGTAAGGACTATCTGTTATTCAATGTGTTTCTAAGGACTATCTGTTATTCAATGTGTTTCTATGGGCTAATAGCAGTAAGGACTGTCTGTTATTCAATGTGTTTCTATGGGCTAATAGCAGTAAGGACTATCTGTTATTCAATGTGTTTCTATTGGCTAATAGCAGTAAGGACTATCTGTTATTCAATGTGTTTCTATTGGCTAATAGAGGTAAGGACTATCTGTTATTCAATGTGTTTCTATGGGCTAATAGCAGTAAGGACTATCTGTTATTCAATGTGTTTCTATGGGCTAATAGCAGTAAGGACTATCTGTTATTCAATGTGTTTCTAATAGCAGTAAGGACTATCTGTTATTCAATGTGTTTCTATGGGCTAATAGCAGTAAGGACTATCTGTTATTCAATGTGTTTCTAATAGTAGTAAGGACTATCTGTTATTCAATGTGTTTCTATGGGCTAATAGCAGTAAGGACTATCTGTTATTCAATGTGTTTCTATTGGCTAATAGCAGTAAGGACTATCTGTTATTCAATGTGTTTCTATTGGCTAATAGCAGTAAGGACTATCTGTTATTCAATGTGTTTCTATGGGCTAATAGCAGTAAGGACTATCTGTTATTCAATGTGTTTCTATGGGCTAATAGCAGTAAGGACTATCTGTTATTCAATGTGTTTCTATGGGCTAATAGCAGTAAGGACTATCTGTTATTCAATGTGTTTCTATGGGCTAATAGCAGTAAGGACTATCTGTTATTCAATGTGTTTCTAATAGCAGTAAGGACTATCTGTTATTCAATGTGTTTCTATGGGCTAACAGCAGTAAGGACTATCTGTTATTCAATGTGTTTCTAATAGCAGTAAGGAATATCTGTTATTCAATGTGTTTCTATTGGCTAATAGCAGTAAGGACTATCTGTTATTCAATGTGTTTCTAATAGCAGTAAGGACTGTCTGTTATTCAATGTGTTTCTATTGGCTAATAGCAGTAAGGACTATCTGTTATTCAATGTGTTTCTATTGGCTAATAGCAGTAAGGACTATCTGTTATTCAATGTGTTTCTATGGGCTAATAGCAGTAAGGACTATCTGTTATTCAATGTGTTTCTATGGGCTAATAGCAGTAAGGACTATCTGTTATTCAATGTGTTTCTATGGGCTAATAGCAGTAAGGACTGTCTGTTATTCAATGTGTTTCTATGGGCTAATAGCAGTAAGGACTATCTGTTATTCAATGTGTTTCTATGGGCTAATAGCAGTAAGGACTATCTGTTATTCAATGTGTTTCTATGGGCTAACAGCAGTAAGGACTATCTGTTATTCAATGTGTTTCTATGGGCTAATAGCAGTAAGGACTATCTGTTATTCAATGTGTTTCTAATAGCAGTAAGGAATATCTGTTATTCAATGTGTTTCTATTGGCTAATAGCAGTAAGGACTATCTGTTATTCAATGTGTTTCTATTGACTAATAGCAGTAAGGACTATCTGTTATTCAATGTGTTTCTATGGGCTAATAGCAGTAAGGACTATCTGTTATTCAATGTGTTTCTATGGGCTAATAGCAGTAAGGACTATCTGTTATTCAATGTGTTTCTAAGGACTATCTGTTATTCAATGTGTTTCTATGGGCTAATAGCAGTAAGGACTATCTGTTATTCAATGTGTTTCTATGGGCTAATAGCAGTAAGGACTATCTGTTATTCAATGTGTTTCTATTGGCTAATAGCAGTAAGGACTATCTGTTATTCAATGTGTTTCTATTGGCTAATAGAGGTAAGGACTATCTGTTATTCAATGTGTTTCTATGGGCTAATAGCAGTAAGGACTATCTGTTATTCAATGTGTTTCTATGGGCTAATAGCAGTAAGGACTATCTGTTATTCAATGTGTTTCTATGGGCTAATAGCAGTAAGGACTGTCTGTTATTCAATGTGTTTCTATGGGTTAATAGCAGTAAGGACTATCTGTTATTCAATGTGTTTCTAATAGCAGTAAGGACTATCTGTTATTCAATGTGTTTCTATTGGCAAATAACAGTAAGGACTATCTGTTATTCAATGTGTTTCTATGGGCTAATAGCAGTAAGGACTATCTGTTATTCAATGTGTTTCTATTGGCAAATAACAGTAAGGACTATCTGTTATTCAATGTGTTTCTAATAGCAGTAAGGACTATCTGTTATTCAATGTGTTTCTAATAACAGTAAGGACTATCTGTTATTCAATGTGTTTCTATTGGCTAATAACAGTAAGGACTATCTGTTATTCAATGTGTTTCTATGGGCTAATAGCAGTAAGGACTATCTGTTATTCAATGTGTTTCTATGGGCTAACAGCAGTAAGGACTGTCTGTTATTCAATGTGTTTCTATGGGCTAATAGCAGTAAGGACTCTGTTATTCAATGTGTTTCTATTGGCTAATAGCAGTAAGGACTATCTGTTATTCAATGTGTTTCTATGGGCTAATAGCAGTAAGGACTATGTTATTCAATGTGTTTCTATTGGCTAATAGCAGTAAGGACTATCTGTTATTCAATGTGTTTCTAATAGCAGTAAGGACTATCTGTTATTCAATGTGTTTCTATGGGCTAATAGCAGTAAGGACTATCTGTTATTCAATGTGTTTCTATGGGCTAATAGCAGTAAGGACTCTGTTATTCAATGTGTTTCTATTGGCTAATAGCAGTAAGGACTATCTGTTATTCAATGTGTTTCTATGGGCTAATAGCAGTAAGGACTATCTGTTATTCAATGTGTTTCTAATAGCAGTAAGGACTATCTGTTATTCAATGTGTTTCTATTGGCTAATAGCAGTAAGGACTATCTGTTATTCAATGTGTTTCTATTGGCTAATAGCAGTAAGGACTATCTGTTATTCAATGTGTTTCTAATAGCAGTAAGGACTGTCTGTTATTCAATGTGTTTCTATTGGCTAATAGCAGTAAGGACTATCTGTTATTCAATGTGTTTCTAATAGCAGTAAGGACTATCTGTTATTCAATGTGTTTCTAATAGCAGTAAGGACTATCTGTTATTCAATGTGTTTCTATGGGCTAATAGCAGTAAGGTCTATCTGTTATTCAATGTGTTTCTATGGGCTAATAGCAGTAAGGACTATCTGTTATTCAATGTGTTTCTAATAGCAGTAAGGACTATCTGTTATTCAATGTGTTTCTATGGGCTAATAGCAGTAAGGACTATCTGTTATTCAATGTGTTTCTATGGGCTAATAGCAGTAAGGACTATCTGTTATTCAATGTGTTTCTATGGGCTAATAGCAGTAAGGACTATCTTTTATTCAATGTGTTTCTATGGGCTAATAGCAGTAAGGACTGTCTGTTATTCAATGTGTTTCTATGGGCTAATAGCAGTAAGGACTATCTGTTATTCAATGTGTTTCTATAGGCTAACAGCAGTAAGGACTGTCTGTTATTCAATGTGTTTCTATGGGCTAATAGCAGTAAGGACTCTGTTATTCAATGTGTTTCTATTGGCTAATAGCAGTAAGGACTATCTGTTATTCAATGTGTTTCTAATAGCAGTAAGGACTATCTGTTATTCAATGTGTTTCTATGGGCTAATAGCAGTAAGGACTATCTGTTATTCAATGTGTTTCTATGGGCTAATAGCAGTAAGGACTATCTGTTATTCAATGTGTTTCTAATAGCAGTAAGGACTATCTGTTATTCAATGTGTTTCTATGGGCTAATAGCAGTAAGGACTATCTGTTATTCAATGTGTTTCTATGGGCTAATAGCAGTAAGGACTCTCTTATTCAATGTGTTTCTATGGGCTAATAGCAGTAAGGACTGTCTGTTATTCAATGAGTTTCTATGGGCTAATAGCAGTAAGGACTATGTTATTCAATGTGTTTCTATTGGCTAATAGCAGTAAGGACTATCTGTTATTCAATGTGTTTCTATGGGCTAATAGCAGTAAGGACTATCTGTTATTCAATGTGTTTCTAATAGCAGTAAGGACTGTCTGTTATTCAATGTGTTTCTAATAGCAGTAAGGACTATCTGTTATTCAATGTGTTTCTATGGGCTAATAGCAGTAAGGACTATCTGTTATTCAATGTGTTTCTATTGGCAAATAACAGTAAGGACTATCTGTTATTCAATGTGTTTCTATGGGCTAATAGCAGTAAGGACTATCTGTTATTCAATGTGTTTCTATGGGCTAATAGCAGTAAGGACTATCTGTTATTCAATTTGTTTCTAATAGCAGTAAGGACTATCTGTTATTCAATGTGTTTCTATGGGCTAATAGCAGTAAGGACTATCTGTTATTCAATGTGTTTCTATGGGCTAATAGCAGTAAGGACTATCTGTTATTCAATGTGTTTCTAATAGCAGTAAGGACTATCTGTTATTCAATGTGTTTCTATGGGCTAATAGCAGTAAGGACTATCTGTTATTCAATGTGTTTCTATGGGCTAATAGCAGTAAGGACTCTGTTATTCAATGTGTTTCTATTGGCTAATAGCAGTAAGGACTATCTGTTATTCAATGTGTTTCTATTGGCTAATAGCAGAAAGGACGGTCTGTTATTCAATGTGTTTCTATGGGCTAATAGCAGTAAGGACTATCTGTTATTCAATGTGTTTCTATGGGCTAATAGCAGTAAGGACTATCTGTTATTCAATGTGTTTCTATTGGCTAATAGCAGTAAGGACTATCTGTTATTCAATGTGTTTCTATGGGCTAATAGCAGTAAGGACTATCTGTTATTCAATGTGTTTCTAATAGCAGTAAGGACTATCTGTTATTCAATGTGTTTCTATTGGCTAATAGCAGTAAGGACTATCTGTTATTCAATGTGTTTCTATGGGCTAATAGCAGTAAGGACTATCTGTTATTCAATGTGTTTCTAATAGCAGTAAGGACTATCTGTTATTCAATGTGTTTCTAATAGCAGTAAGGACTATCTGTTATTCAATGTGTTTCTATTGGCTAATAGCAGTAAGGACTATCTGTTATTCAATGTGTTTCTATGGGCTAATAGCAGTAAGGACTGTCTGTTATTCAATGTGTTTCTATGGGCTAATAGCAGTAAGGACTATCTGTTATTCAATGTGTTTCTATGGGCTAATAGCAGTAAGGACTATCTGTTATTCAATGTGTTTCTATGGGCTAATAGCAGTAAGGACTATCTGTTATTCAATGTGTTTCTATGGGCTAATAGCAGTAAGGACTGTCTGTTATTCAATGTGTTTCTATTGGCTAATAGCAGTAAGGACTATCTGTTATTCAATGTGTTTCTATTGGCTAATAGCAGTAAGGACTGTCTGTTATTCAATGTGTTTCTATGGGCTAATAGCAGTAAGGACTATGTTATTCAATGTGTTTCTATTGGCTAATAGCAGTAAGGACAATCTGTTATTCAATGTGTTTCTATGGGCTAATAGCAGTAAGGACTATCTGTTATTCAATGTGTTTCTAATAGCAGTAAGGACTATCTGTTATTCAATGTGTTTCTATTGGCTAATAGCAGTAAGGACTATCTGTTATTCAATGTGTTTCTATTGGCTAATAGCAGTAAGGACTATCTGTTATTCAATGTGTTTCTAATAGCAGTAAGGACTGTCTGTTATTCAATGTGTTTCTATTGGCTAATAGCAGTAAGGACTATCTGTTATTCAATGTGTTTCTATGGGCTAATAGCAGTAAGGACTATCTGTTATTCAATGTGTTTCTATGGGCTAATAGCAGTAAGGACTATCTGTTATTCAATGTGTTTCTATTGGCTAATAGCAGTAAGGACTATCTGTTATTCAATGTGTTTCTATTGGCTAATAGCAGTAAGGACTATCTGTTATTCAATGTGTTTCTATGGGCTAATAGCAGTAAGGACTATCTGTTATTCAATGTGTTTCTATTGGCTAATAGCAGTAAGGACTATCTGTTATTCAATGTGTTTCTATGGGCTAATAGCAGTAAGGACTATCTGTTATTCAATGTGTTTCTAATAGCAGTAAGGACTATCTGTTATTCAATGTGTTTCTATGGGCTAATAGCAGTAAGGACTATCTGTTATTCAATGTGTTTCTATTGGCTAATAGCAGTAAGGACTATCTGTTATTCAATGTGTTTCTATTGGCTAATAGCAGTAAGGACTATCTGTTATTCAATGTGTTTCTATTGGCTAATAGCAGTAAGGACTATCTGTTATTCAATGTGTTTCTAATAGCAGTAAGGACTATCTGTTATTCAATGTGTTTCTATTGGCAAATAACAGTAAGGACTATCTGTTATTCAATGTGTTTCTATGGGCTAATAGCAGTAAGGACTATCTGTTATTCAATGTGTTTCTATTGGCTAATAGCAGTAAGGACTATCTGTTATTCAATGTGTTTCTATGGGCTAACAGCAGTAAGGACTATCTGTTATTCAATGTGTTTCTAATAGCAGTAAGGACTATCTGTTATTCAATGTGTTTCTATTGGCTAATAGCAGTAAGGACTATCTGTTATTCAATGTGTTTCTAATAGCAGTAAGGACTATCTGTTATTCAATGTGTTTCTATGGGCTAATAGCAGTAAGGACTATCTGTTATTCAATGTGTTTCTAATAGCAGTAAGGACTATCTGTTATTCAATTTGTTTCTAATAGCAGTAAGGACTGTCTGTTATTCAATGTGTTTCTATTGGCTAATAGCAGTAAGGACTATCTGTTATTCAATGTGTTTCTATGGGCTAATAGCAGTAAGGACTATCTGTTATTCAATGTGTTTCTATTGGCTAATGCTAATAGCAGTAAGGACTATCTGTTATTCAATGTGTTTCTATGGGCTAATAGCAGTAAGGACTGTCTGTTATTCAATGTGTTTCTATTGGCTAATAGCAGTAAGGACTATCTGTTATTCAATGTGTTTCTAATAACAGTAAGGACTATCTGTTATTCAATGTGTTTCTATTGGCTAATAACAGTAAGGACTATCTGTTATTCAATGTGTTTCTATGGGCTAATAGCAGTAAGGACTATCTGTTATTCAATGTGTTTCTATGGGCTAACAGCAGTAAGGACTGTCTGTTATTCAATGTGTTTCTATGGGCTAATAGCAGTAAGGACTCTGTTATTCAATGTGTTTCTATTGGCTAATAGCAGTAAGGACTATCTGTTATTCAATGTGTTTCTATGGGCTAATAGCAGTAAGGACTATCTGTTATTCAATGTGTTTCTATTGGCTAATAGCAGTAAGGACTATCTGTTATTCAATGTGTTTCTAATAGCAGTAAGGACTATCTGTTATTCAATGTGTTTCTATGGGCTAATAGCAGTAAGGACTATCTGTTATTCAATGTGTTTCTATGGGCTAATAGCAGTAAGGACTATCTGTTATTCAATGTGTTTCTAATAGCAGTAAGGACTATCTGTTATTCAATGTGTTTCTATGGGCTAATAGCAGTAAGGACTATCTGTTATTCAATGTGTTTCTATGGGCTAATAGCAGTAAGGACTATCTGTTATTCAATGTGTTTCTATTGGCTAATAGCAGTAAGGACTATCTGTTATTCAATGTGTTTCTATGGGCTAATAGCAGTAAGGACTATCTGTTATTCAATGTGTTTCTAATAGCAGTAAGGACTATCTGTTATTCAATGTGTTTCTATTGGCTAATAGCAGTAAGGACTATCTGTTATTCAATGTGTTTCTATTGGCTAATAGCAGTAAGGACTATCTGTTATTCAATGTGTTTCTATTGGCTAATAGCAGTAAGGACTATCTGTTATTCAATGTGTTTCTATGGGCTAATAGCAGTAAGGACTATCTGTTATTCAATGTGTTTCTAATAGCAGTAAGGACTATCTGTTATTCAATGTGTTTCTAATAGCAGTAAGGACTATCTGTTATTCAATGTGTTTCTATGGGCTAATAGCAGTAAGGTCTATCTGTTATTCAATGTGTTTCTATGGGCTAATAGCAGTAAGGACTATCTGTTATTCAATGTGTTTCTAATAGCAGTAAGGACTATCTGTTATTCAATGTGTTTCTATGGGCTAATAGCAGTAAGGACTATCTGTTATTCAATGTGTTTCTATGGGCTAATAGCAGTAAGGACTATCTGTTATTCAATGTGTTTCTATGGGCTAATAGCAGTAAGGACTATCTTTTATTCAATGTGTTTCTATGGGCTAATAGCAGTAAGGACTGTCTGTTATTCAATGTGTTTCTATGGGCTAATAGCAGTAAGGACTATCTGTTATTCAATGTGTTTCTATAGGCTAACAGCAGTAAGGACTGTCTGTTATTCAATGTGTTTCTATGGGCTAATAGCAGTAAGGACTCTCTGTTATTCAATGTGTTTCTATTGGCTAATAGCAGTAAGGACTATCTGTTATTCAATGTGTTTCTAATAGCAGTAAGGACTATCTGTTATTCAATGTGTTTCTATGGGCTAATAGCAGTAAGGACTATCTGTTATTCAATGTGTTTCTATGGGCTAATAGCAGTAAGGACTATCTGTTATTCAATGTGTTTCTATGGGCTAATAGCAGTAAGGACTATCTGTTATTCAATGTGTTTCTATGGGCTAATAGCAGTAAGGACTATCTGTTATTCAATGTGTTTCTATGGGCTAATAGCAGTAAGGACTATCTGTTATTCAATGTGTTTCTATGGGCTAATAGCAGTAAGGACTGTCTGTTATTCAATGAGTTTCTATGGGCTAATAGCAGTAAGGACTATCTGTTATTCAATGTGTTTCTATTGGCTAATAGCAGTAAGGACTATCTGTTATTCAATGTGTTTCTATGGGCTAATAGCAGTAAGGACTATCTGTTATTCAATGTGTTTCTAATAGCAGTAAGGACTATCTGTTATTCAATGTGTTTCTATGGGCTAATAGCAGTAAGGACTATCTGTTATTCAATGTGTTTCTATGGGCTAACAGCAGTAAGGACTATCTGTTATTCAATGTGTTTCTAATAGCAGTAAGGACTATCTGTTATTCAATGTGTTTCTATGGGCTAATAGCAGTAAGGACTATCTGTTATTCAATGTGTTTCTATGGGTTAATAGCAGTAAGGACTATCTGTTATTCAATGTGTTTCTAATAGCAGTAAGGACTATCTGTTATTCAATGTGTTTCTATGGGCTAATAGCAGTAAGGACTATCTGTTATTCAATGTGTTTCTATTGGCAAATAACAGTAAGGACTATCTGTTATTCAATGTGTTTCTATGGGCTAATAGCAGTAAGGACTATCTGTTATTCAATGTGTTTCTATGGGCTAATAGCAGTAAGGACTATCTGTTATTCAATTTGTTTCTAATAGCAGTAAGGACTATCTGTTATTCAATGTGTTTCTATGGGCTAATAGCAGTAAGGACTATCTGTTATTCAATGTGTTTCTATGGGCTAATAGCAGTAAGGACTATCTGTTATTCAATGTGTTTCTAATAGCAGTAAGGACTATCTGTTATTCAATGTGTTTCTAATAGCAGTAAGGACTATCTGTTATTCAATGTGTTTCTATTGGCTAATAACAGTAAGGACTATCTGTTATTCAATGTGTTTCTATGGGCTAATAGCAGTAAGGACTGTCTGTTATTCAATGTGTTTCTATGGGCTAATAGCAGTAAGGACTATCTGTTATTCAATGTGTTTCTATGGGCTAATAGCAGTAAGGACTATCTGTTATTCAATGTGTTTCTATGGGCTAATAGCAGTAAGGACTATCTGTTATTCAATGTGTTTCTATGGGCTAATAGCAGTAAGGACTATCTGTTATTCAATGTGTTTCTATTGGCTAATAGCAGTAAGGACTATCTGTTATTCAATGTGTTTCTATTGGCTAATAGCAGTAAGGACTATCTGTTATTCAATGTGTTTCTATGGGCTAATAGCAGTAAGGACTATGTTATTCAATGTGTTTCTATTGGCTAATAGCAGTAAGGACAATCTGTTATTCAATGTGTTTCTATGGGCTAATAGCAGTAAGGACTATCTGTTATTCAATGTGTTTCTAATAGCAGTAAGGACTATCTGTTATTCAATGTGTTTCTATTGGCTAATAGCAGTAAGGACTATCTGTTATTCAATGTGTTTCTATTGGCTAATAGCAGTAAGGACTATCTGTTATTCAATGTGTTTCTAATAGCAGTAAGGACTGTCTGTTATTCAATGTGTTTCTATTGGCTAATAGCAGTAAGGAATCTCTGTTATTCAATGTGTTTCTATTGGCTAATAGCAGTAAGGACTATCTGTTATTCAATGTGTTTCTATGGGCTAATAGCAGTAAGGACTATCTCTTATTCAATGTGTTTCTATTGGCTAATAGCAGTAAGGACTATCTGTTATTCAATGTGTTTCTATTGGCTAATAGCAGTAAGGACTGTCTGTTATTCAATGAGTTTCTATGGGCTAATAGCAGTAAGGACTATGTTATTCAATGTGTTTCTATTGGCTAATAGCAGTAAGGACTATCTGTTATTCAATGTGTTTCTATGGGCTAATAGCAGTAAGGACTATCTGTTATTCAATGTGTTTCTAATAGCAGTAAGGACTATCTGTTATTCAATGTGTTTCTATGGGCTAATAGCAGTAAGGACTATCTGTTATTCAATGTGTTTCTATTGGCTAATAGCAGTAAGGACTATCTGTTATTCAATGTGTTTCTATTGGCTAATAGCAGTAAGGACTATCTGTTATTCAATGTGTTTCTATTGGCTAATAGCAGTAAGGACTATCTGTTATTCAATGTGTTTCTAATAGCAGTAAGGACTATCTGTTATTCAATGTGTTTCTATTGGCAAATAACAGTAAGGACTATCTGTTATTCAATGTGTTTCTATGGGCTAATAGCAGTAAGGACTATCTGTTATTCAATGTGTTTCTATTGGCTAATAGCAGTAAGGACTATCTGTTATTCAATGTGTTTCTATGGGCTAACAGCAGTAAGGACTATCTGTTATTCAATGTGTTTCTAATAGCAGTAAGGACTATCTGTTATTCAATGTGTTTCTATTGGCTAATAGCAGTAAGGACTATCTGTTATTCAATGTGTTTCTATGGGCTAATAGCAGTAAGGACTATCTGTTATTCAATGTGTTTCTATGGGCTAATAGCAGTAAGGACTATCTGTTATTCAATGTGTTTCTAATAGCAGTAAGGACTATCTGTTATTCAATTTGTTTCTAATAGCAGTAAGGACTATCTGTTATTCAATGTGTTTCTAATAGCAGTAAGGACTATCTGTTATTCAATGTGTTTCTATGGGCTAATAGCAGTAAGGACTCTGTTATTCAATGTGTTTCTATTGGCTAATAGCAGTAAGGACTATCTGTTATTCAATGTGTTTCTAATAGCAGTAATGACTATCTGTTATTCAATGTGTTTCTAATAGCAGTAATGACTATCTGTTATTCAATGTGTTTCTATGGGCTAATAGCAGTAAGGACTATCTGTTATTCAATGTGTTTCTAAGGACTATCTGTTATTCAATGTGTTTCTATGGGCTAATAGCAGTAAGGACTATCTGTTATTCAATGTGTTTCTATGGGCTAATAGCAGTAAGGACTATCTGTTATTCAATGTGTTTCTATGGGCTAATAGCAGTAAGGACTATCTGTTATTCAATGTGTTTCTATGGGCTAATAGCAGTAAGGACTGTCTGTTATTCAATGTGTTTCTATGGGTTAATAGCAGTAAGGACTATCTGTTATTCAATGTGTTTCTAATAGCAGTAAGGACTGTCTGTTATTCAATGTGTTTCTATGGGTTAATAGCAGTAAGGACTATCTGTTATTCAATGTGTTTCTATGGGCTAATAGCAGTAAGGACTATCTGTTATTCAATGTGTTTCTAATAGCAGTAAGGACTATCTGTTATTCAATGTGTTTCTATGGGCTAATAGCAGTAAGGACTATCTGTTATTCAATGTGTTTCTATTGGCTAATAGCAGTAAGGACTATCTGTTATTCAATGTGTTTCTATTGGCTAATAGCAGTAAGGACTATCTGTTATTCAATGTGTTTCTATTGGCTAATAGCAGTAAGGACTATCTGTTATTCAATGTGTTTCTAATAGCAGTAAGGACTATCTGTTATTCAATGTGTTTCTATGGGCTAATAGCAGTAAGGACTATCTGTTATTCAATGTGTTTCTATTGGCTAATAGAGGTAAGGACTATCTGTTATTCAATGTGTTTCTATTGGCTAATAGCAGTAAGTACTATCTGTTATTCAATGTGTTTCTATTGGCTAATAGCAGTAAGGACTATCTGTTATTCAATGTGTTTCTATTGGCTAATAGCAGTAAGGACTATCTGTTATTCAATGTGTTTCTATTGGCTAATAGCAGTAAGGACTATCTGTTATTCAATGTGTTTCTATTGGCTAATAGCAGTAAGGACTATCTGTTATTCAATGTGTTTCTATTGGCTAATAGCAGTAAGGACTATCTGTTATTCAATGTGTTTCTATTGGCTAATAGCAGTAAGGACTATCTGTTATTCAATGTGTTTCTAATAGCAGTAAGGACTATCTGTTATTCAATGTGTTTCTATGGGCTAATAACAGTAAGGACTATGTTATTCAATGTGTTTCTATTGGCTAATAGCAGTAAGGACTATCTGTTATTCAATGTGTTTCTATTGGCTAATAGCAGTAAGGACTATCTGTTATTCAATGTGTTTCTATTGGCTAATAGCAGTAAGGACTGTCTGTTATTCAATGTGTTTCTAATAGCAGTAAGGACTATCTGTTATTCAATGTGTTTCTATGGGCTAATAGTAGTAAGGACTATCTGTTATTCAATGTGTTTCTATTGGCTAATAGAGGTAAGGACTATCTGTTATTCAATGTGTTTCTATTGGCTAATAGCAGTAAGTACTATCTGTTATTCAATGTGTTTCTATTGGCTAATAGCAGTAAGGACTATCTGTTATTCAATGTGTTTCTATTGGCTAATAGCAGTAAGGACTATCTGTTATTCAATGTGTTTCTATTGGCTAATAGCAGTAAGGACTATCTGTTATTCAATGTGTTTCTATTGGCTAATAGCAGTAAGGACTATCTGTTATTCAATGTGTTTCTATTGGCTAATAGCAGTAAGGACTATCTGTTATTCAATGTGTTTCTATTGGCTAATAGCAGTAAGGACTATCTGTTATTCAATGTGTTTCTAATAGCAGTAAGGACTATCTGTTATTCAATGTGTTTCTATTGGCTAATAGCAGTAAGGACTATCTGTTATTCAATGTGTTTCTATTGGCTAATAGTAGTAAGGACTATCTGTTATTCAATGTGTTTCTATGGGCTAATAGCAGTAAGGACTATCTGTTATTCAATGTGTTTCTATTGGCTAATAGCAGTAAGGACTATCTGTTATTCAATGTGTTTCTATTGGCTAATAGTAGTAAGGACTATCTGTTATTCAATGTGTTTCTATGGGCTAATAGCAGTAAGGACTATCTGTTATTCAATGTGTTTCTATTGGCTAATAGCAGTAAGGACTGTCTGTTATTCAATACATATATTTTTTTAAATGTTTTTTTTTGTTGATACTTCAATGGGTAATACAATTCTAAATTAAACGTCTAAATGATCCCTGGTAAGACCTTAAAACCATTTTATGTAGTATAGTAGAACCCCCTGCCCCTTCCTGCAGCTTAGAAAGGGCTTCGACTCTGCCGGGTTAACTGTGACGTTAGCCAACTTCTTATCCCACCACAACAGGAAAATGTACACATCACAAGGTTATTATTTACAAATTATTCACACGTATGGCGATCTGCTAACACAACTGTTGTGAGGGAAATGAAACCGGTGCATTTTCTGTCAGATTTAGAGCTTTCTCTCACGCATTTGATATATGTGTATATATATATATATAAATCATGGCTTTCACTCCGGTTACCACGGCAACAATCGAAAACAACAGGGTCAAAGTTGAATGTCTCTTTGCTCGGTTGAGGCAAACAATGGCGGATATAAAAGAAAAAGGCGAACGCCGACAAGAATGTGTTGGTGACAGACAGGTGGAGGGGAAAGAGAGAGAGAAGGAGGGGATGGAGAGAGAGAGAGAAGGAGGGGATGGAGAGAGAGAGAGAGAGAAGGAGAGAGAGAGAGAGCGAGAGAGAGAAGGAGGGGATAGAGAGAGAGAGAGAGAGAGATGAGGAGGGGATGGAGAGAGAGAGAGAGAGAAGGAGAGAGAGAGCAAGAGAGAGAGAAGGAGGGGATAGAGAGAGAGAGAGAGAGAAGGAGGGGCTGGAGCGAGAGAGAGAGAGAAGGAGGGGATGGAGAGAGAGAGAGAGGGAGAGAGAGAGAGAGGAGGGGATGGAGAGAGAGAAGGAGGGGATGGAGAGAGAGAGAGAGGGAGAGAGAGAGAGAGGAGGGGATGGAGAGAGAGAGAGAGAAGGAGGGGATGGAGCGAGAGAGAAGGAGGGGATGGAGAGAGAGAGAGGAGGAGGGAATGGAGAGAGAGAGAGAGAAAGAGGGGATGAGAGAGAGAGAGAGAGAAAGAGGGGATGGGAGAGAGAGAAGGAGGAGATGGGGAGAGAGAAGGAGGGGATGGAGAGAGAGAGAGAGAGAGAAGGAGGGGATGGAGAGAGAGAGAGAGAGAAGGAGGGGATGGAGAGAGAGAGAGAGAAGGAGGGGATGGAGAGAGAGAGGGAGAAAGAGGGGATGGAGAGAGAGAGGGAGAAAGAGGGGATGGAGAGAGAGAGAGAGGAGGGGATGGAGAGAGAGAGAGAGGAGGGGATGGAGAGAGAGAAGGAGAAGGAGGGGATGGAGAGAGAGAGAGAAAGAAGGAGGGGCTGGAGTGAGAGAGAGAGAGAGAGAGAAGGAGGGGCTGGAGTGAGAGAGAGAGAGAGAGAGAGAGAGAGAAGGAGGGACTGGAGGAGAGAGAGAGAGAGAGAGAGAGAGAGAGAGAAGGAGGGGCTGGAGTGAGAGAGAGAGAGAGAGAGAGAGGGAGGGGCTGGAGTGAGAGAGAGAGAGAGAGAGAGAGAGAGGAGGGGATGGAGAGAGAGAGGGAGAAGGAGGGGATGGAGAGAGAGGGAGGGAGAAGGAGGGGATGGAGAGAGAGAGGGAGAAAGAGGAGCTGGAGAGAGAGGGAGAAGGAGGGGCTGGAAAGAGTGACACAGGGAGGGGGCTGAACAGATGGAGGTGGCTGATCTGAGAGCCAGGGCAAGAAGGGACTGCTACGCTATCAAAGGGAACATACAATTTGACATCCCAATTAGGATCAGGCTAAAAATACTTCAATCAGTTAAAACACCCATTGCCTTTTATGGTTGTGAGGTCTGGGGTTTACTTACTAACCAAGAATTCACAAAATTGGACAAACACCAAATTGAGTCTCTGCATGCAGAATTCTGCAGAAATATCCTGTGTGCAACGTAGAACACCAAATAATGCATGCAGAGCAGAATTAGGCCGATACTAAATGCATACTCTTCAACCATTCGCTGCCCGCCCTTCCAGCATCACTACTCTGGACGGTTCTGACTTAGAATATGTGGACAACTACAAATACCTAGGCGTCCGGTTAGACTGTAAACTCTCATTCCAGACTCACATTAAACATCTCCAATCCAAAATTAAATCTAGAATCGGCTTCCTATTTCGCAACAAAGCATCCTTCACTCATGCTGCCAAACATACCCTCGTAAAACTGACCATCCTACCAATCCTAGACTTCGGTGATGTCATCTATAAAATAGTCTCCAACACTCTACTCAACAAATTGGATGCAGTCTATCACAGTGTCATCCGTTTTATCACCAAAGCCCCATATACTAGCCACCACTGCGACCTGTATGCTCTCATTGGCTGGCACTCGCTTCATACTCGTGGCCAAACCCACTGGCTACAGGTCAACTATAAGTCTCTGCTAGGTAAAGCCACGCCTTATCTCAGCTCACTGGTCACCATAGCAGCACCCACCCATAGCACGCGCTATCTCACTGGTCATCCCCAAAGCCAATTCTTCCTTTGGCCGCCTCTCCTTCCAGTTCTCTGCTGCCAATGACTGGAACGAACTGAAAAATCCCTGAAGCTGGAGACTCATATCTCCCTCACTAGCTTAAAGCGCCAGCTGTCAGAGGAGCTCACAGATCACTGCACCTGTACATAGCCCATCTCTAAACAGCCCATCCAACAACCTCATCCCCATACTGTATTTATTTATCATGCTCCTTTGCACCCAAGAATCTCTACCTGCACATTCATCTTCTGCACAATCTACCATTCCAGTGTTTAATTGCTATACTGTAATTACTTATTTATTTATTGCCTTACCTCTCTTATCCTACCTCATTTCCACATGCTGTTTATAGATTTTCCGACTGTATTATTGACTGTACGTTTGTTTACTCCTGCCGACCCATTATTGACTGTTTTATTCCATGTGTAACTCTGTGTTGTTGTTTACTCCCTGTGTAACTCTGTGTTGTTGTCTGTGTCGCACTGCTTTGCTTTATCTTGGCCAGGTCGCAATTGTAAATGAGAACTTGTTCTCAACTTGCCTACCTGGTTAAATAAAGGTGAAATAAAAAAATATATATAAATAAAACCCGCTAATTATTAAAATCCAGAAAAGAGCCGTTAATAAATTCTCCAACCACCGAAAAAGAAGCGATTCCCAAACCTTCCATAACAAAGCCATCACCTACAGAGAGATGAACGTGGAGAAGAGTCCCCTAAGCAAGCTGTTCCTGAGGCTCTGTTCACAAACACACCCCACAGAGCCCCAGGACAGCAACACAATTAGACCCAACCAAATCATGAGAAAACAAAAAGATAATTACTTGACTAATTAGAAAGAATTGACAAAAAACAGAGCAAACTAGAATGCTATTTGGCCCTACACAGAGAGTACACAGTGGCAGAATACCTTACCACTGTGACTGACCCAAACTTAAGGAAAGCTTTGACTATGTACAGACTCAGTGAGCATAGCCTTGCTATTCCGTAGGCAGACATGGCTCTCAAGAGAAGACAGGCTATGTGCTCACTGCCCACAAAATGAGGTGGAATCTGAGCTACACTTCCTTACCTCCTGCCAAATGTATGACCATATTAGAGAGACATATTTCCCTCAGATTACACAGACCCACAAAGAATTCGAAAACAAATCAAATGTTGATAAACTCCCATATCTATTGGGTGAAATACCACAGTGTGCCATCTCAGCAGCAAGATTTGTGACCTGTTGCTGGAAAGAGATGTGGGGTGGGGGGCCTGGAGAGGTAGGGAGAGGGAGGTGTCTGGAGAGAGAGGGAGAGGGCTGGAGAGAGAGGGAGGACAGCTGGAGAGAGAGGGAGATGGAGGTGTCTGGAGAGAGAGGGAGAGGGCTGGAGAGAGAGGGAGAGGGATGGAGAGAGAGGGAGATGGAGGTCGGTTAGCGATCGGTTAGCTGCTCAGATAGCAGATGTTTGAAGTTGGTGAGGGAGATAAAAGTCTCCAACTTCAGCGATTTTTGCAAATCGTTCATCCTGTATCAACGGTTTTTACATACTCTCAATTCAATTTAAAGGCCTCTCTCTCTCTCTCTCTCTCTCTCTCCCCCCACCCCTCTCTCTCTCTCTCACCCCCCACCCCTCTCTCTCTCACTTTCTCTCTCCCCCTCAGTGTGACAGCAGGCTGGTCCAAATCTGAACCAGATGAGTTAGAAAAACACAGGCGTCTTCCACAGAGACTTCTCTCCCCACTAAAACCACACACACACACACACACAATTTCTTTCTCCAATCACAGACTAGCCCATTAAGGTTTGCAAGCGTGTCTCACTCCATGTCGTCGCTGTCTGATGAAAACCTCTCGTCTCCAAAACAGAACCTTTCCAGGAAATTGAAAAAAATAACAATATTTAAAAATTAACAAACTTCAGAAGCAATACATTGTATTGGTCCTAGATGGTCTAAAGTAGTGAACTACATAAGGAATAGGGTTATATGGGGCCCTGGTCTAAAGTAGTGCACTATATAGGGAACGTGTTGCCATTTGGCTGGTCTAAAGTAGTGCACTACATAGGGAACAGGTTCCCATTTGGGACACACCCTAGTCTAGCCTGTCACCATAGCCTGGCAATTGGCACTGCAATCGGAGGGAGAGGACGGAGGGAGACAAGGAGAGGACGGAGGGAGACAAGGAGAGGACGGAGGGACAGAAGGAGAGGACGGAGGGACAGAAGGAGAGGACGGAGGGACAGAAGGAGAGGACGGAGGGACAGAAGGAGAGGACGGAGGGAGACAAGGAGGATGGAGGGAGACAAGGAGAGGATGGAGGGAGACAAGGAGAGGACGGAGGGAGACAAGTAGAGGACGGAGGGACAGAAGGAGAGGATGGAGGGAGACAAGGAGGATGGAGGGAGACAAGGAGAGGATGAGAGAGACAAGTAGAGGATGGAGGGAGACAAGGAGAGGATGAGGGAGACAAGGAGAGGATGGAGGGAGACAAGTAGAGGATGGAGGGAGACAAGGAGAGGATGGAGGGAGACAAGGAGAGGATGGAGTGAGACAAGGAGAGGATGGAGTGAGTCAAGGAGAGGATGGAGGGAGACAAGGAGAGGATGGAGGGAGACAAGGAGAGGATGGAGGGAGACAAGGAGAGGATGGAGGGAGACAAGGAGAGGATGGAGGGAGACAAGGAGAGGATGGAGGGAGTCAAGGAGAGGATGGAGGGAGACAAGGAGAGGACGGAGGGAGACAAGGAGAGGACGGAGGGACAGAAGGAGAGGACGGAGGGACAGAAGGGACAGAAGGAGAGGACGGAGGGACAGAAGGAGAGGACGGAGGGACAGAAGGAGAGGACGGAGGGACAGAAGGAGGACGGAGGGACAGAAGGAGAGGACGGAGGGACAGAAGGAGAGGACGGAGGGACAGAAGGGACAGAAGGAGAGGACGGAGGGACAGAAGGAGAGGACGGAGGGACAGAAGGAGAGGACGGAGGGACAGAAGGAGAGGACGGAGGGACAGAAGGAGGACGGAGGGACAGAAGGAGAGGACGGAGGGACAGAAGGAGAGGACGGAGGGACAGAAGGAGGACGGAGGGACAGAAGGAGAGGACGGAGGGACAGAAGGAGGACGGAGGGACAGAAGGAGAGGACGGAGGGACAGAAGGAGGACGGAGGGACAGAAGGAGAGGACGGAGGGACAGAAGGAGAGGACGGAGGGACAGAAGGAGGACGGAGGGACAGAAGGAGGACGGAGGGAGACAAGGAGGACGGAGGGAGACAAGGAGAGGATGGAGGGAGACAAGGAGAGGATGGAGGGAGACAAGTAGAGGACGGAGGGACAGAAGGAGAGGATGGAGGGAGACAAGGAGGATGGGGGGAGACAAGTAAAGGATGGAGGGAGACAAGGAGAGGATGGAGGGAGACAAGGAGAGGATGAGAGAGACAAGTAGAGGATGGAGGGAGACAAGGAGAGGATGAGGGAGACAAGGAGAGGATGGAGGGAGACAAGTAGAGGATGGAGGGAGACAAGTAGAGGATGGAGGGAGACAAGGAGAGGATGGAGGGAGACAAGGAGAGGATGGAGTGAGTCAAGGAGAGGATGGAGGGAGACAAGGAGAGGATGGAGGGAGACAAGGAGAGGATGGAGGGAGACAAGGAGAGGATGGAGGGAGTCAAGGAGAGGATGGAGGGAGACAAGGAGAGGACGGAGGGAGACAAGGAGAGGACGGAGGGACAGAAGGAGGACGGAGGGACAGAAGGAGAGGACGGAGGGACAGAAGGAGAGGACGGAGGGACAGAAGGAGAGGACGGAGGGACAGAAGGAGAGGACGGAGGGACAGAAGGAGAGGACGGAGGGACAGAAGGAGAGGACGGAGGGACAGAAGGAGAGGACGGAGGGACAGAAGGAGAGGACGGAGGGACAGAAGGAGAGGACGGAGGGACAGAAGGAGAGGACGGAGGGACAGAAGGAGAGGACGGAGGGACAGAAGGAGAGGACGGAGGGACAGAAGGAGAGGACGGAGGGACAGAAGGAGAGGACGGAGGGACAGAAGGAGGACGGAGGGACAGAAGGAGAGGACGGAGGGACAGAAGGAGGACGGAGGGACAGAAGGAGAGGACGGAGGGACAGAAGGAGAGGACAGAGGGACAGAAGGAGAGGACAGAGGGACAGAAGGAGAGGACAGAGGGACAGAAGGAGAGGACAGAGAGACAGAAGGAGAGGACGGAGGGACAGAAGGAGAGGACAGAGGGACAGAAGGAGAGGACAGAGGGACAGAAGGAGGACGGAGGGACAGAAGGAGGACGGAGGGACAGAAGGAGGACGGAGGGACAGAAGGAGGACGGAGGGACAGAAGGAGGACGGAGGGACAGAAGGAGGACGGAGGGACAGAAGGAGAGGACGGAGGGACAGAAGGAGAGGACGGAGGGACAGAAGGAGAGGACGGAGGGACAGAAGGAGAGGACGGAGGGACAGAAGGAGAGGACGGAGGGAAGATCAGAGGCGTCACTTTTCAGAATGTTCTAAATGACATCATTACTGAACAATACAGAAAAAAACAAAACAGAAAAAAATACAACGACCTCCATGTTATAACCCATGGAACACTTTAGTATGTACCAGTGAGAATGTATCAGCAAATCTGTAACTCTCGTTTACCATCGACATGCCACCTGGTCTCAGGTCATTTCGTATTATTCAGTACGTAAATCCGAGACACTCCATTTAGTATGATGTGTTGTGTTTCGTATGCTACAATATGTATTCATTTGTGGATTTCCATATGTTAAGAATTACAATTCATATTCTATGTAATGAATTTGTGAAACGTTCCATATGTAATGAATTTGCTAAATATATGATATGTTGTGAATTGTAGCTAGGTCACTAGGTGGCTAACGTTAGATAGCCTAGTGGTTAGGGCTCAGGGTGAAGTTTAGGAGTTAGGTTGAAGAGTTAAGGTTGGGGAAGGGTTCGCTAACAGGGTTAGGGTTGGGGAAGGGTTAGCTAACAGGGTTAGGGTTAGGGTTGGGGGAAGGGTTAGCTAACAGGGCTAAGGTTAGGGTTGGGGGAAGGGTTAGCTAACAGGGATAAGGTTAGGGTTGGGGAAGGGTTAGCTGACAGGGCTAAGGTTAGGGTTGGGGAAGGGTTAGCTGACAAGGTTAAGGTTGGGGGTTAGGGGAAGGGTTAGCTAACAGGGTTAAGGTTAGAGCTGGGGAAGGGTTAGCTAACAGGGTTAGGGAAGGGTTAGCTAACAGGGTTAGGTTTGGGGGAAGGGTTAGCTAACAGGGTTAGGGTTAGGGGAAGGGTTAGCTAACAGGGTTAGGGTTTGGGGAAGGGTTAGCTAACAGGGCTAAGGTTAGGGTTGGGGAAGGGTTAGCTAACTGTGCTAAGGTTAGGGCTAGGGTTGAGGGAAGGGGTAGCTAACAGGGTTAAGGTTAAGGTTGGGGGAAGGGTTAGCTAACAGGGTTAAGGTTAAGGGAAGGGTTAGCTAACAGGGTTAAGGTTAGGGTTGGGGAAGGGTTAGCTAACAGGGTTAAGATTAGGGTTGGGGAAGGGTTAGCTAACAGGGCTAAGGTTAGGGTTGGGGAAGGGTTAGCTAACAGGGTTAAGATTAGGGGAAGGGTTAAGTGTATGGTTAGGGTTGGGGGAAGGGTTAGCAAACAGGGCTAAGGTTGGGGTTAGGGTTGGGGGAAGGATTAGCTAACTGTGCTAAGGTTAGGGCTAGGGTTGAGGGAAGGGGTAGCTAACAGGGTTAAGGTTAAGGTTGGGGGAAGGGTTAGCTAACAGGGTTAAGGTTAAGGGAAGGGTTAGCTAACAGGGTTAAGGTTAAGTTTAGAGGAAGGGTTAGCTAACATGGTTAAGGTTAAGGGGGAAGAGTTAGCTAACAGGGTTAAGGTTAAGGGAAGGGTTAGCAAACAGGATTAAGGTTAGGGAAAGGGTTAGCTAACTGGGTTAAGGTTTGAGGAAGGGGAAGGGTTAGCTAACTGGGTTAAGGTTAGGGGAAGGGTTAGCTAACTGGGTTAAGGTTGGGGTTAGGGGAAGGGTTAGCTAACAGGGTTAAGATTAAGGTTATGGTTAGCTAACAGGGTTAAGGTTAGGGGAAGGGTTAGCTAACAGGGTTATGGTTAGGGTTTAGGTGGAAGGGCTAGCTAACAGGGTTAAGATTAAGGTTATGGTTAGCTAACAGGGTTAAGGTTAGAGGAAGAGTTAGCTAACAGGGTTAAGGTTAGGGTTAGCTAACATGGTTAAGGTTAGGGGAAGGGTTAGCTAACAGGGTTAAGGTTAGAGGAAGAGTTAGCTAACAGGGTTAAGGTTAGGGTTAGCTAACATGGTTAAGGTTAGGGGAAGGGTTAGCTAACAGGGTTAAGGTTATGGTTAGCTAACAGGGTTAAGGTTACGGGAAGGGTTAAGGTTAGGTTTTGGGGAAGTGTTAGCTAACTGGGTTACGGTTGGGGTTAGGGGAAGGGTTAGCTAACAGGGTTAAGATTAAGGTTATGGTTAGCTAACAGGTTTAAGGTTAGGGGAAGGGTTAGCTAACAGGGTTAAGGTTAGGGGAAGGGTTAGCTAACAGGGTTAAGGTTAGGGGAAGGGTTAGCTAACAGGGTTAAGGTTAGGGGAAGGGGAAGGGTTAGCTAACAGGGTTAAGGTTACGGTTAGGGGAAGTGTTAGCTAACAGGGTTAAGGTTAGGTTTTGGGGAAGCGTTAGCTAACAGGGTTAAGGTTAGGTAGGGGAAGGGTGTTAAGTACGCCTCTAGGAAGAGGGAACGCAACACCCTGCTACAACTCAGCTCCCCGTGGAGTGAAAGAGGTATGGGACTGTAGGTGGAGGTATGGGACTGTAGGTGGAGGTATGGGACTGTAGGTGGAGGTATGGGACTGTAGGTGGAGGTATGGGACTGTAGGTGGAGGTATGGGACTGTAGGTGGAGGTATGGGACTGTAGGTGGAGGTATGGGACTGTAGGTGGAGGTATGGGACTGTAGGTGGAGGTATGGGACTGTAGGTGGAGGTATGGGACTGTAGGTGGAGGTATGGGACTGTAGGTGGAGGTATGGGACTGTAGGTGGAGGTATGGGACTGTAGGTGAGAGTAAGGATGACAAAGGCAGAGCATTTACAGGGAATTTATTTCTTCACACGGTAAGTTTGGGGAAAAGGGTCTGGACTGAACCAAAGCAAAGATAGTAAATCTCAAAGCCCCCTCTCCTACCTTACCTGCCTACCCACTATTTACCTAACTTAGCACCACCTGGTGCGCTAACCAAAATACAGAGGGTGGTCCGCCCAGGTCTTACCTAGTGTGTACAGACAGTAAATACTATGGTTTATGTAGGCCTGCAGGCCTCTTGCCTAAGCACTCCCAAGGTGCCTTCCCCTTCCCCCCTGGGAACAAATACAGAAAAATTACTAACTTAAAGTGAACCATTTCAATAATCAGAAACACTGCCTCCTATGGGAGGGGGGACATCTCTCAGCTACAACTAACATAGTAGGGGAGGGGGGACATCTCTCAGCTACAACTAACATAGTAGGGGAGGGGGGACATCTCTCAGCTACAACTAACATAGTAGGGGAGGGGGGACATCTCTCAGCTACAACTAACATAGTAGGGGAGGGGGACATCTCTCAGCTACAACTAACATAGTAGGGCTACAACTAACATAGTAGGGGGACATACCTCAGCTCAGCTAGGGGGACATACCTCAACTAACATAGTAGGGGAGGGGGACATACCTCAGCTACAACTAACATAGTAGGGGAGGGGGACATCTCTCAGCTACAACTAACATCTCTCAGCTACAACTAACATAGTATGGGAGGGGGGACATCTCTCAGCTACAACTAACATAGTAGGGGAGGGGGGACATACCTTAGAAGCAGAGACTACAAAGTACTTAACAAAAACCGGTCTCTCAGCAAAAACCAACACAGGACACACTAATCTCTTTCTCAGCAACAACTAACATAGTCCATACCAAATCTCTCAGCTACAACTAACATAGTCCATACCAAATCTCTCAGCAACAACTAACATAGTCCATACCAAATCTCTCAGCTACAACTAACATAGTCCATACCAAATCTCTCAGCTACAACTAACATAGTCCATACCAAATCTCTCAGCTACAACTAACATAGTCCATACCAAATCTCTCAGCAACAACTAACATAGTCCATACCAAATCTCTCAGCTACAACTAACATAGTCCATACCAAATCTCTCAGCTACAACCAGCATATGATACAACACTCAGCTCCCTTCTGAGCAACCGAACACTGGCTTTTATAGCTGGAGCAGGAGTCTGTAATGGGATACAGCTGTATCCTGACGAGGGGGGCGTGGTCAGCTCCAATTAGCAATGGGGCCGACCAATCAGCTGCGTGGGGGAATTTCAGGAAGCCATCCTGAAACACACACATACAAACAAAACCACAAGACAGAAACTGGGGAACATAACAAAGGGTTATTAGCTAACAGGGTTAAGGTTCGGGTTAGGGGAAGGGTTAGGGGAAGGGTTAGCTAGCAGGGTTAGGGGAAGGGTTAGCTAACAGGGTTAAGGTTTGGGTTAGGGGAAGGGTTCGCTAGCAGGGTTAAGCTTAAGGGGAAGGGTTAGGGTTAGCTAACAGGGTTAAGGTTAGGGTTAGCTAACAGGGTTAAGGTTAGGTTTAGGGTTAGCTAACAGGGTTAAGGTTAGGATTAGGGGAAGGGTTAGCTAACAGGGTTAAGGTTAGGATTAGGGGAAGGGTTAGCTAACAGGGTTAAGGTTAGGATTAGGGGAAGGGTTAGCTAACAGGGTTAAGGTTAGGTTTAGGGTTAGCTAACAGGGTTAAGGTTAGGATTAGGGGAAGGGTTAGCTAACAGGGTTAAGGTTAGGATTAGGGGAAGGGTTAGCTAACAGGATTAAGGTTAGGATTAGGGGAAGGGTTAGCTAACAGGGTTAAGGTTAGGATTAGGGGAAGGGTTAGCTAACAGGGTTAAGGTTAGGATTAGGGGAAGGGTTAGCTAACAGGGTTAGGATTAGGGGAAGGGTTAGGATTAGGGGAAGGGTTAGCAAACATGCTAAGTAGTTGCAAAGTAGCTAAAAAAAAAGAAAGTTGTGGAAAAGTTGTGGCAAAATAGCTAAAATGCTAAAGTTGTCCGTGATGAGATTTGAACTTGCAGCCTTTGGCGTTATACGCCCACCCATCCACCCCGACTAACCATCCTACTTTCATTGTTTTGTGTTATGTAACCATATCTACCATACTAATTTTAGTGTCCTGGATTTACATTTACTGTTACATCTAGTCTATGAGACCAGGCTGCAAAGCAACAGCTGGCCTGAGAGGAAGTCTGACCTGAACTCTTCCTGAGGTGAGAAGCCATGGCTGTTTAACACAGATACACAGACACACACGCACACACACACGCACACACTCACGCACAAACACACATACACACACGCGCCCGCACACACGCGCGCACGCACACGCACGCACGCACGGACACATGCACACGTGCGCACACACGCGCACGCACACACACACCACTGCTGCTACTAGACTCTTATTATGACAGTTAAATAGCTCCCCAATCACCCAGGAGGTCAGAGACCTGGTGTTGCCAGGACAACAACCTCTCCCTCAACGATGAGACAGCCTATAGGGAGGAGGTCAGAGACCAGGGGCCTGTTGCACAAAACTAGGATAAGGGATTAAGCCAGGATATCTTGGTGATCCTGGCTCAATTGATCCGTAATCCGGTTGCAGTAAAGATGGATAAGGGGCAGGAGGATATGTTATGGTATAAATTACCATGGAGATTTATTCTGTGGAGCTAGCCTGCTCCAGACCAGGCTAAATTCCAGGATCTATTTAATCTCATCCCTAATGTCAGTCAGCAGTCACCACAAATGGAAACCAATAGTTATTTCACTGCTCACTATACATTGTTATCACATATAACTAGACCCACTGTTATTATTTAAACGTTTGTGATCATTAATTTCAATGATTTTGGATAAAAAATGATTTTTAGATGATGTTGCTATCATTAGATAATTTACAGTTTCCCATAGACTATAAGGCTATATATAAAATGATAGAATATTAGGGCCACAGAGGGAAAAAACACAAGTCATAATATTGTAACCAGTTGTTTTAAAGGAGGACAGTTGTTAAAATGACAGATGTGGGGCATTTCGTGAAATTGTACTTCAGTATGGTTTCATAAACAAAGACATGCTGATGTGCCAGAATATTAAGTATCACATTGTCATAAGTATCAAAACTGTAAAAACAATATGTAGCTTTTCTGCAGAAAGAACCAGCCTCATAAATTTATGACTTTATCCTTTTTCTTCAGTGTGGCCCTAGTACTCTGTCATATAAACAAAAACACATTCCATATGAATATAAAAACACAATGTGTAACATTATGTTCCTTTATTGAATAAGGACAAAACAAAGCAGGTAAACCATCAGCTCCTTTCGAAACTGAAGTCACAGTGACTCTACAAGATGGAAAGCACAGAATCCAAGCATATTATACAAAATGATACATACACATTCAAAGGTCTGTATATAACACACCCTGCATGTCTGCACACTAAAATAAATGCAGGACAAATCCATACACATCAACTGAACAGACAAATGAATGGATGCAGTAGCCTCCCTGCAGCCTTGTATTACACACAGTATACCGCACAAACATCATAAGAGGCCAAATTCGTCAAAAAACGAACCCAAAAACCCCAAATTCCTCTGCCACCGCAGGACATATTTAACCAAAATTGAAAGCACACATACTAACTAAAATAATTCAACACATATTGGTCCCTCAGCAGCCGACCACTGTCGTCATCAGGGAAGATTGCCGGATTGTCCCAGTCCATGGCTGGTGGCACTCTGGGGCCCTCTCCTTCCTCAGGCAGGCCACATTGTGGAGGACAGCACAAGCCACAGTAATATCACATGCCCTAACAGGGCTGACCCTTAATTTGTGAAGGCAGTGAAAGCGTGCCTTCAGGAGGCCAAAGGTCATTTCAACTCTGGCCCTGGTCCTGGCATGGGCATGGTTGTAGGCCTGCTGTGCTTCCTGGGGGTCTGTGAAAGGTGTCAGGAGAAAAGGCTGGCAGCCATACCCCTGTCTCCCAGCAACACACCAGAGAATTCACCTGTCAACACAAAATCTCATCATTACTACCTCATAAACACAGTGATATTCTTGACACAGCCATGATGGTTATAAATAGGGGTTGTGTGGCTTACCTTGTGATAGGCACTGATAGATTTCAGAGGCCCGAAAGATTCTGGAGTCATGGACTGAGCCAGGCCATTTTGCCACAACATTGCTGATCACACGGTCAGCATTGCAGACCATCTGAAATCATAAGATGAGGAATATTACACCAATCAATGCACATCACTGGCAATGCAGAGTGTTCGTCAATGGACAATATCAAAAAGTTATGTTCACCTGAACATTAATGCTGTGAAAGGATTTCCTATTCACAAAATCGGCCTCATGGGCACCTGAGGGGCTTTTATCCTTATGTGTGTGCAGTCCACTGCACCAATGACATTGGGGAAACCTGTCACACAAAGTAATGAGTATCCTACTATGTGTTAACAGTTGTCCTGTAATTTGTAGATCCTCTTACCTGCAATCCTATAGAACTCCTCTTTGATGTCACAGAGTCTTCTGTGGCCAGGGAAGGAGATGAACACATCTGCTAATGCTTTGATAGCCAGACACACACTCCTTATTGTGCGGCAAATTGTGGCCTTGTTCAGCTGTTCTGCATCCCCCACTGAGTACAGGAAGGCTCCACTAGCAAAAAAGCGCAAGGCCACACAAACCATTTGCTCCACACTCAGTGCATGGCTCCGTGCAGTGCGGTGCTTAATCCTGGGACCCAGTAGTCTGCATAGATACCTGATGCCATCTGCAGAAAACCTGTATCTTTCATATAGATGGTCATCAGGGAAGGCCAGTGGGTCCAACCGGTCCCTGAAGACCCTTTCTCACCTGAAGGCTCTCCTCAGCACAAGTGCTTCTTCATCCACCACATCTTGCACGAATGGGCATGCCATTGTCAGAGCAGAAAGGAACACACAATTTTGGGCCTTCATATAGGCTAGTGGCCACACCTGGTGCTGGGGGTGGGCAAAGAGGGCGATGCCTTATAACGATGACTTGGTTGTACTGATTGCTGGGAAAATAAAAAAAACCTTAGAAAGATGCCACCGTCCTGTGTGCTCACAATAAGAGCTCACATCCAGTGCAAGATTTTCCATCTTTTTCTTCTTGTACTGAATGTCTATGTCTGCCAGTTCTATTTGGCGCCGGAGGTGGTTGCCATACAACTTTCTGATAGCTTGTGAGCTCTGTGAACACAATACAATTAGCGCAGCTGGAATTTGGCAGGATGTGGTGTCCTTTATTAATACGCACTATGTTGCCAGGCTGGTTTTCCCACTGTATAGCATCTGGGTCCTGTAAAAGAAATTAGATTTTTTGATTTTGATGAGGACTCCTCACCATTGTAGAGTAAATAGTACTTTCACAGTCTTAACATGATACCTCATGCCTTCTGGAATCCAGAGAGATGGTCTCCTCCTCATCATCGTCTCCATCATGTGCTGTTGCTGCTGCACTGGGGCCTTCACCCTATCACATTTAATCGGATTCATATTGAAGCTAGTAGACAAGACATGCCAGGCCTACAGTATGCCTTTGATGGAGTACTCACTGGATCAGCATCGTCTGGTGCTTGTGCTGGTGGCTCTAACAGGAACACAGTGCTGCCAGGCACTGCAAGGTAATAGGTAAACCAAAGTCAGACAGTCCAAATTGATTCAATATGAATGTGGTTGTATCCCATGTAGAGATGGAAGGACATACCTTGAATGAAGCGGGTGGCATCTTGGGAGGAACCTATGCTCGTCTCTTTCCCCCCAGGGATCCCCTCTAAGACGGGCCTGCCTTTATTTAGCTCCAAGGCCATGTCCTCTGCTGGGGTAAGGTCAGCCTTTGGTGACCCACCACCCGTGCCTTGTCTGTGGGTATTCTTTTTCACTGCTAAAACAGTACAGACAATGTGTGAGCAGGCACCTTCTGGGTACAATATATGCTTGTGCTTTGTTAAATATTAGTCAGGGACCATACCATTCTGCAGAATGTTCTTGTATTTGATTTTGACCTGCTGCCATGTCCGTTTTGGCCCGTTCATGTTTAATCTACACACACACACACACACACACACACACACACACACACACACACACACACACACACACACACACACACACATTTAATGGAGTCACACTGCAAAAAATTACTTGGTATTTTTGTCTTGTTTTCAGTAAAAATATCAAAAAATGTATCATAGCTTTATACAGTGTGATGGAGTTACTTTACACAATTTCACTCATATCTGCAGTGCATTTCAATTAAAAAATTTAACCGTTTCATTTTTGGAGATGTGAATTAAATATTTGAATTGTAATTGTGATGTTTCAGCGGAGCGGTGAGTGTGTAATTGTGCACTACTTACGCATTCAGGCGGTCTGCAATACTTTGCCACGCTTTTTCTCTTTGCTTTATCACTGTGGCGGTGTTGCCTTTCTTCTTAATTATATCTTTTACCTCCTCGTATGCCTCCATGAGGATTTGTGCTTCCGACGGGGAAAAGTACGCGGCTCTAGTTGCCATGGTAAATCAGTTAATCTGTGATCTGTGGCGGGGTCTATTTGAGTGAGCCGTGAGCGCGCACCTATCCAGGATTGGTTTCACCTGGCTTAATGAATCCGTGTCTGCTCATCCTGGCTTGGTCTTTGTGCAACCAATTAAGCCTGGACGCACATGTTTTGGCTTCATTGAGCTCAGCTGAGTCATTTATCCCGGATGTCTTAATTCTACTTTTGTGCAACAGGCTCCTGGTGTTACCAGGACAACAACCTCTCCCTCAACGATGAGACGGCCTACAGGGAGGAGGTCAGAGACCTGGTGTTACCAGGACAACAACCTCTCCCTCAACGATGAGACAGCCTATAGGGAGGAGGTCAGAGACCTGACCGTGTGGTGCCAGGACAACAACCTCTCCCTCAACGATGAGACAGCCTATAGGGAGGAGGTCAGAGACCTGGTGTTACCAGGACAACAACCTCTCCCTCAACGATGAGACAGCCTATAGGGAGGAGGTCAGAGACCTGACCGTGTGGTGCCAGGACAACAACCTCTCCCTCAACGATGAGACAGCCTATAGGAAGGAGGTCAGAGAACTGGTGGTACCAGGACAACAACCTCTCCCTCAACGATGAGACAGCCTATAGGGAGGAGGTCAGAGACCTGGTGGTACCAGGACAACAACCTCTCCCTCAACGATGAGACAGCCTATAGGGAGGAGGTCAGAGACCTGGTGGTACCAGGACAATAACCTCTCCCTCAACGATGAGACAGCCTATAGGGAGGAGGTCAGAGACCTGGCAGTGTGGTGCCAGTACAACAACCTCTCCCTCAACGATGAGACAGCCTATAGGGAGGAGGTCAGAGACCTGGCAGTGTGGTGCCAGGACAACAACCTCTCCCTCAACGACGAGACAGCCTATAGGGAGGAGGTCAGAGACCTGACCGTGTGGTGCCAGGACAACAAACTCTCCCTCAACGATGAGACAGCCTATAGGGAGGAGGTCAGAGACCTGGTGGTACCAGGACAATAACCTCTCCCTCAACGATGAGACAGCCTATAGGGAGGAGGTCAGAGACCTGGCAGTGTGGTGCCAGGACAACAACCTCTCCCTCAACGATGAGACAGCCTATAGGGAGGGGGTCAGAGACCTGGCAGTGTGGTGCCAGGACAACAACCTCTCCCTCAACGACGAGACAGCCTATAGGGAGGAGGTCAGAGACCTGACCGTGTGATGCCAGGACAACAAACTCTCCCTCAACGATGAGACAGCCTATAGGGAGGTGGTCAGAGACCTGGCCGTGTGGTGCCAGGACAACAACCTCTCCCTCAATGTGAGCAAAACAAAGGAGCTGATCCTACAGGAAAAGGTGGGCGTAGCTGTTTACTGTTTCCACCACAGTCAGAGGCACTAAGACAGCATTGAATGAGCTGTATTCCGCCATAAACGAACAAGAAAACGCTCACCCAGAGGCAGCGCTCCTAGTGGCCGGGGACTTTAATGCAGGAAAACTTAAATCAATTTTACCTCATTTCTATCAGCATGTTAAATGTGCAACCAGAGGGAAAAACAGTCTACACCACCTTTACTCCACACACAGAGACACATGCAAAGCTCGTCCTCCAATTCTATCCTACTGATTCCTGCTTACAAGCAAAAATTAAAGCAGGAAGCACCAGTGACTCGATCCATAAAAAAAGTGGTCAGATGAAGCAGATGCTAAACTACAGGACTGTTTTGCTAGCACAGACTGGAATATGTTCCAGGATTCCTCCGATGGCATTGAGGAGACCACCACATCAGTCAATGGCTTCATCAATAAGTGCATCGATGACGTCGTCCCCACATTGACCCTACGTACATACCCCAACCAGAAGCCATGCATTACAGGCAACATCCGCACTGAGCTAAAGGCTAGAGCTGCCGCTTTCAAGGAGCAGGACTCTAACCCGGAAGATGGTAAGAAATCTCGCTATGCCCTCCGGCGAACCATCAAACAGGCAAAGCGTTAATACAGGATTAAGATTGAATCCTACTACACCGGCGCTGATGCTCGTCGGATGTGGCAGGGCTTGCAAACCATTACAGACTACTAAGGGAAGCACAGCCAAGAGCTGCCCAGTGACACGAGCCAACCTGGACAAAAGGAACACCTATTTGAGAATGCTATTCATTGACTACAGCTCAGCGTTCAACACCATAGAACCCTCAAAGCTCATCACTAAGCTAAGGACCCTGGGACTAAACACCTCCCTCTGCAACTGGATCCTGGACTTTCTGACGGGCCGCCCCCAGGTGGTAAGGGTAGGTAACAGCACTCTCATCCTCAACACAGGGGCCCCTCAGGGGTGCATGCTCAGTCCCCTCCTGTACTCCCTGTTCACTCATGGCTGCACAGCCAGGCACGACCCGAACACCATCATTACATTTGCCGATGACACAACAGTGTTAGGACTGATCACTGACAATGATGAGACAGCCTATAGGGAGGAGGTCAGAGACCTGGTTGTTTGGTGCCAGGACAACAACCTCTCCCTCAACATGATCCATTCTCCCTGTCTGTCTCGGTCCCATTCTCCCCGTCTGTCTCGGTCCCATTCTCCCCGTCTGTCTTCTCCCTGGTCTCCCATTCTCCCTGTCTGTCTCTCCCTGGTCCCCCATTCTCCCTGTCTCGGTCCCATTCTCCCTGTCCTTCTCGGTCCCATTCTCCTTCTGTCCCATTCTCCCTGTCCTTCTCGGTCCCATTCTCCCTCCTTCTGTCTGTCTGTCTCGGTCCCATTCTCCCTGTCTGTCTCGGTCCCATTCTCCCTGTCTGTCTCGGTCCCATTCTCCCTGTCTGTCTCGGTCCCATTCTCCCTGTCCTTCTCGGTCCCATTCTCCCTGTCCTTCTCGGTCCCATTCTCCCTGTCCTTCTCGGTCCCATTCTCCCTGTCCTTCTCGGTCCCATTCTCCCTGTCTGTCTCGGTCCCATTCTCCCTGTCTGTCTCGGTCCCATTCTCCCTGTCTGTCTCGGTCCCATTCTCCCTGTCTGTCTCGGTCCCATTCTCCCTGTCTGTCTCGGTCCCATTCTCCCTGTCTGTCTCGGTCCCATTCTCCCTGTCTGTCTCGGTCCCATTCTCCCTGTCCTTCTCGGTCCCATTCTCCCTGTCCTTCTCGGTCCCATTCTCCCTGTCCTTCTCGGTCCCATTCTCCCTGTCTGTCTCGGCCCCATTCCCTGTCTCGGGTCTGTCTCTCCCTGTCCTGTCTGTCTCGGTCCCATTCTCCCTGTCCTTCTCGGTCCCATTCTCCCTGTCCTTCTCGGTCCCATTCTCCCTGTCCTTCTCGGTCCCATTCTCCCTGTCTGTCTCGGTCCCATTCTCCCTGTCCTTCTCGGTCCCATTCTCCCTGTCTGTCTCGGTCCCATTCTCCCTGTCTGTCTCGGTCCCATTCTCCCTGTCTGTCTCGGTCCCATTCTCCCTGTCCTGTCTCGGTCCCATTCTCCCCCCCATTCTCCCCGTGTCTCGGTCCCATTCTCCCGTCTGTCTCGGTCCCTCGGTCCCATTCTCCCCGTCTGTCTCGGTCCCATTCTCCCCGTCTGTCTCGGTCCCATTCTCCCCGTCCGTCTCGGTCCCATTCTCCCCGTCTGTCTCGGTCCCATTCTCCCCGTCTGTCTCGGTCCCATTCTCCCCGTCCGTCTCGGTCCCATTCTCCCCGTCCTTCTCGTCCCATTCTCCCGTCCGTCTCGGTCCCATCCCCGTCTCCCTCCCATTCTCCCCGTCTGTCGGTCCCATTCTCCCTGTCCGTCTCGGTCCCATTCTCCCTGTCCGTCTCGGTCCCATTCTCCCTGTCCTTCTCGGTCCCATTCTCCCTGTCCGTCTCGGTCCCATTCTCCCTGTCCTGTCTCGGTCCCATTCTCCCTGTCTGTCTCGGGTCCCATTCTCCCTGTCTGTCTCGTCCCATTCTCCCTGGTCCCTCGGTCCCATTCTCCCTGTCTGTCTCGGTCCATTCTCCCTGTCCTTCTCGGTCCCATTCTCCCTGTCCCATTCTCCCATTCTCCCTGTCCTTCTCGGTCCCATTCTCCCTGTCTGTCTCGGTCCCATTCTCCCTGTCTGTCTCGGTCTGTCTCGGTCCCATTCTCCCTGTCCTTCTCGGTCCCATTCTCCCTGTCCTTCTCGGTCCCATTCTCCCTGTCTGTCTCGGCCCCATTCTCCCTGTCTGTCTCGGTCTGTCTCGGTCCCATTCTCCCTGTCCTTCTCGGTCCCATTCTCCCTCTCCTTCTCGGTCCCATTCTCCCTGTCCTTCTCGGTCCCATTCTCCCTGTCCTTCTCGGTCCCATTCTCCCTGTCTGTCTCGGTCCCATTCTCCCTGTCCTTCTCGGTCCCATTCTCCCTGTCCGTCTCGGTCCCATTCTCCCTGTCCGTCTCGGTCCCATTCTCCCCGTCTGTCTCGGTCCCATTCTCCCCGTCCGTCTCGGTCCCATTCTCCCCGTCCTTCTCGGTCCCATTCTCCCCGTCTGTCTCGGTCCCATTCTCCCCGTCTGTCTCGGTCCCATTCTCCCCGTCCGTCTCGGCCCCATTCTCCCCGTCCTTCTCGGTCCCATTCTCCCCGTCCTTCTCGGTCCCATTCTCCCCGTCCGTCTCGGTCCCATTCTCCCCGTCCGTCTCGGTCCCATTCTCCCCGTCCGTCTCGGTCCCATTCTCCCCGTCCGTCTCGGTCCCATTCTCCCCGTCCTTCTCGGTCCCATTCTCCCCGTCCTTCTCGGTCCCATTCTCCCAGTCCGTCTCGGTCCCATTCTCCCTGTCCGTCTCGGTCCCATTCTCCCTGTCCGTCTCGGTCCCATTCTCCCTGTCCGTCTCGGTCCCATTCTCCCTGTCCGTCTCGTACCCATTCTCCCTGTCCGTCTCGGTCCCATTCTCCCCGTCCGTCTCGGTCCCATTCTCCCCGTCCTTCTCGGTCCCATTCTCCCGTCCGTCTCGGTCCCATTCTCCCCGTCCGTCTCGGTCCCATTCTCCCGTCCGTCTCGGTCCCATTCTCCCGTCCGTCTCGGTCCCATTCTCCCCGTCCGTCTCGGTCCCATTCTCCCCGTCTGTCTCGGTCCCATTCTCCCCGTCCGTCTCGGTCCCATTCTCCCCGTCCGTCTCGGTCCCATTCTCCCCGTCCGTCTCGGTCCCATTCTCCCCGTCCTTCTCGGTCCCATTCTCCCCGTCCGTCTCGGTCCCATTCTCCCCGTCCGTCTCTGTCCCATTCTCCCCGTCCTTCTCGGTCCCATTCTCCCTGTCTGTCTCGATCCCATTCTCCCTGTCTGTCTCTGCCCCATTCTCCCTGTCTGTCTGGTCTGGCAGCGTTAAAACAATGAGCAGGTCTCACATGATTGGCTGGCCTCCAGCAGTCCACCAGGCCAGTTATTGGATGGAATATAGAGAACTAGTGTGTGATTGGATGACTTTCAGAGGAACTAGTTTGTAATTAGATGCTTTCATAGGAGCAGTTATGTGATTGGATGATTTCAGAGGAGCAGGTATGTGATTGGATGATTTCAGAGCAGCTGGTATGTGATTGGATGATTTCAGAGGAGTGGGTATGTGATTGGATGATTTCAGAGGAGCAGGTATGTGATTGGATGATTTCAGAGGAGCAGGTATGTGATTGGATGATTTCAGAGTAGTGGGTATGTGATTGGATGATTTCAGAGCACCAACAGACTGTGAAGGGCACAGTAAAGAAGGGAACAAGTGATTGGTGACCTGAGATTAGCTCATCTCTCCTGTGGCTCCTTTCCTGTCACTTAGAGGAGAGACTCACACCACTCCTAAAACCAATCCCCCCTTCTCCAATAACTTTTCCATTATAACAGACCATCTCTCCTGTCCTGTCGCGACTGTCTCTCACTAGGAGAGCCCCCACCACCTCTTCTCAACTCTCCTATAACAGACCATTTGGTACTGGGACAGGGTTGGGTTCATATATCATAGCAAAACGTTTTAAAACACAACCTACAAACCAGACACACATGGGCTACATTGAACAATATTTTGTTATGGTATGCAGTTGTATAATATATAGCAGAGCAGACACTGAATCTCTGGGACCAGAATAATATATTCCATTTAGCAAACACTCTAATCCAGAGCGACTTGCAGTCATGCGTGCCTACAATCGGGTGGCCCCAGCAGGAATCGAACCCACAACCCTTTGCATTGCAAGCACCATGTGCTACCGACTGAGCCACGCAGGATCCCGAGCACATTTAGAATACATCCCATTAAGTAAGGGGGCCTGTGACCTGTCTTGGCGGCTCCCAGGAGGTTTGTTTGTAGTTGAGGGGCTTTTATTTTGCTCTCCCGAGGGATGCTGCTGAATAAAAACATGATCCCCCAGGGCCCACTTCTCCCCTGACCCCCCCTTCTCCGGTCTGTCTGTGGCTGAACAAACAGGGCCCGGAATACGTGGCCCCAGTGGCCTCTGGGAAACCATTAGCACAAATCTCTCCTTTCCCTGAAACAGAATCACTACTATCCACACATCCACTGAATGAGGCAGGCCACCTTTTCCTGTGATGCTGGATGGAGAGCTAAAACATGTGGCTTCTTTTCTTCTGTCCACTCAAATGTTACGGGATTTTACCCAGCAAGCATCTGGGTTCCTCTCTCTCACTCTTTCTACCATGCAGTCTTTCTCTCAGACAGGACATGAAGCATTTATCTGTCAGGATTTTTACCCAGCATTCCTTGGCTAAAATCCCTAAAGCTCAGAGCACACTCTTCCGCTCCTCCATCGACTGACAATCAGCACCTGAGAAGCCACGTAATGCATTGCAGCATTAGAGAAATTACCACAGTGACACGCGTTTGTCATTATTTTGCTTAATGTGGCCCAGCTGCCTGCCTGTCACATGGTTCTGCTCTATAATACCCAGAGTGCCCTGCTGCTGGGTGTCTGTCTTTCTGTCTGCATCCCAAAGTAATGGACTATATAAGGATGCCATTTTGAAAGCATCCTCTGTTTCCTGCTCCCCCACTGGAAGCCAGGCAGGAAACAGACAGAGCAATAAAGGTGAGACGCCACAGCTGGGAACAAGGGACGAGAACACACAAGGGGACGAGAACACACAAGGGGACGAGAACACACAAGGGGACGAGAACACACAAGGGACGAGAACACACAAGGGACGAGAACACACAAGGGGACAGACACACACACAAGGGACGAGAACACACAAGGGGACAGACACACACACAAGGGACGAGAACACACAAGTGGACAGACACACACACAAGCAGGGCCAGGCATTTTTTGGGGGGGACTCAGACGGGGTCTCAACTTACTATTACAGAGAGTGAAATGGAGAGAGAGAACAGGGTGATAAGGGAGAGAGTGAGAGCGAGAGAGAGAGAGAGAGAGAGAGAGAGAGAGAGAGAAAGAGATCATGGGCACAAAGAGAAAAAGCACAAGACAGAAAAAGAGAGTAAGAGGGAAGAGAAGGGGTGGAACAGAGAGTCACAACATGGACGATTCTGTTCTCCATATTAGACAGTGCCAATGAAAACAATATCATTAACATGGATTCTCTAATCAGTCTCAAAGAATATTTAACTAACTCAGGGCTGCTCCACCACCACCCTCCTCCCTCGTCGTCCTCCTCCTCCTCCACCACCACCCTTCTCCACCACCCTCTACCTCCACCACCCTCCTCCCTCTTCCTCCCGATCCTCCTCCCTCGTCCTCCTCCTCCACCACCACCCTCCTCCCTCGTCGTCCTCCTCCATCCTCTACCTCCACCACCCTCCTCCCTCTTCCTCCCGATCCTCCTCCACCACCCTCCTCCCTCTTCCTCCCAATCCTCCTCCACCACCCTCCTCCCTTGTCCTCCTCCTCCACCCTCCTCCTCCTCCTCCTCCTCCACCACCACCCTCCTCCTCCACCACCCTCCTCCTCCTCCACCACCAGCCTCCTCCCTCCACCACCCTCCTCAACCACCCTCCTCCTCCACCACCACCCTCCCTCCTCCACCACCCTCCTCCTCCTCCTCCACCACCAGCCTCCTCCCTCCACCACCCTCCTCAACCACCCTCCTCCTCCACCACCACCCTCCTCCTCCACCACCCTCCTCCTCCTCCACCACCCTCCTCCTCCACCACCACCCTCCTCCTCCTCCACCACCACCCTCCTCCTCCACCCTCCTCCTCCACCACCACCCTCCTCCTCCTCCTCTCTTTTTCCCCTTTTCATTTTGAAGACACTCATGCAGAAATTCCTAATGAGGGTCTGATATAAAAAAATGTCCCCTAAAGAAAGCTCCTGTTACGAAGGACATCTGTTGCTACAGGAAAACACCAAGACCTCCATTGTAAACACTAAACTGTTTATTAAAGGGAATTGTTTTCCACCATTTTATGCAAATGAGCATTTGAAATGATTATGAAGCCAAGCTCAACGACGACTTTTCCAAACGACAGCTTACGAGACAAGAAAGGAAACCAAAATCACTCATTACTGTCTGTGATCAGTGACATTCACAATTTGGCGGTGCAAGGAATTGAGAAACAGTAATTGAGTTCTTGCTATTTGATTCATCAGAATCGCTTTCTATTCCTTTTGTCAAGGTGGAAAACAGAACAAGAGATGACAGGATATGTACACTCAGGGGTTTACACACGGTCTTCAAAGCAGAGTTACCTTGAGCAGCCTAAACCTGGGAACCCGAAGACCAGGAAGTCAGGTTATTCCCCTAAACCAAGCTAGGACAAAGGAGAGTCAATAGGCTGTCAGTCAGATGTGTCACATGATAGTGGAAACAGGAAATGGAGTGTGGGTGCAGGAAGCTCTGGGCCCTGTGGAGGGGGGATGTCCTTGTCTTTATGTGTCCTGACTGGGCTCTCAGGATGTCCTTTATGAGAACATCCTTGACACATAAAAAAAGCTCGAGCTAATTATCACAAGACTTCAAAAAGAGAGTATTGAGAAAGAACCCACATGCTCTGTACTGTATATAAAATCATCTGGAGATGACTCCCACTCTCTCCCGTCTCTCCTCCCGTCTCTCCTCTCGCCTCTCCTTCGTCTTCTTTGTTATGACAAGCCTGTGGGAAGACCAGGAGGATCTGATGCCATGGATAAACTGGGACCAGAAATAGGCATTTACTTCACACCAGCCCCTTTTTCTTCCCTCTCGGCCACTAATATCAGCCCAATAATGATCACTTTACTTAAAACCACAATTGAGACAGGCCCACTGGGCTAAATATGGACTTGCACATCTGGTATATGGCCAGTCTGCCCCTGTCTGTTTCTCAGTGGTCTTGAGTGATGCACCATAGAGATACATACCGCATATCTCCTATTTAAAATTCGGTATGATAGTGGCTGTCTGATAGGCAGCACTCCCTGTCCCTGTCCCCAGTATTCACATGGTATTCACATGGCATTCCAATAGTATTCCCGTGGCATTCACATGGTATTCCCGTGGCATTCCAATAGTATTCCCGTGGCATTCACATGGTATTCCCGTGGCATTCCAATAGTTTTCCCGTGGCATTCCAATAGTATTCCCGTGGCATTCACATGGTATTCCCGTGGCATTCCAATAGTATTCCCGTGGCATTCCAATAGTATTCCCGTGGCATTCCAATAGTATTCCCGTGGCATTCAGATGGTATTCCAATAGTATTCCCGTGGCATTCACATGGTATTCCAATAGTATTCCCGTGGCATTCCAATAGTATTCCCGTGGCATTCACATGGTATTCCAATAGTATTCCAGTGGCATTCACATGGTATTCCAATAGTATTCCCGTGGCATTCACATGGTATTCCAATAGTATTCCCGTGGCATTCACATGGTATTCCAATAGTATTCCCGTGGCATTCACATGGTATTCCAATAGTATTCCCATGGCATTCCAATAGTATTCCCGTGGCATTCCAATAGTATTCACATGGTATTCCAATAGTATTCCCATGGTCCTGTCTAATCCCAGAGTGTTCCTGGCACCACGAGGAGCAGATAAATAAATGACACAGTCACCCTGGAGGAGACTAGGAGAGGTGACGAGGAGATGAGAGGAGCAGAGGGGATGAGGGAATTGGAAGACAGGCTGGAGCTTCTCTATTAAAGCCTGTTGAACAGTCGGAATCAACATCTCAATTCCAGTCCTATACGTCTTCTAGTGATTCTACTTCTACAGGGTGGTCTGCTGTATCTTCTACAGGGTGATCTGCTGTATCTTCTACAGGGTGGTCTGCTGTATTTTCTACAGGGTGGTCTACTATATCTTCTACTGTATTTTCTACAGGGTGGTCTACTGTATCTTCTACTGTATTTTCCACAGGGTGGTCTACTGTATCTTCTACAGAGTGGTCTACTGTATCGTCTACTGTATCTTCTACAGGGTGGTCTACTGTATCTTCTACTGTATCTTCTACAGGGTGGTCTACTGTATCTTCTACAGGGTGGTCTACTGTATCTTCAACCGGGTGGTCTACTGTATCTTCTACAGGGTGGTCTACTGTATCTTCTACAGGGTGGTCTACTGTATCTTCTACTGTATCTTATACAGGGTGGTCTACTGTATATTCTACAGGGTGGTCTACTGTATCTTCCACAGGGTGGTCTACTGTATCTTCCACAGGGTGGTCTACTGTATCTTCTACTGTATCTTCTACAGGGTGGTCTACTGTATCTTCTACAGGGTGGTCTACTGTATCTTCTACAGGGTGGTCTACTGTATCTTCTACAGGGTGGTCTACTGTATCTTCTACAGGGTGGTCTACTGTATCTTCTACTGTATCTTCCACAGGGTGGTCTACTGTATCTTCTACAGGGTGGTCTACTGTATCTTCTACTGTATCTTCCACAGGGTGGTCTACTGTATCTTCTACAGGGTGGTCTACTGTATATTCTACAGGGTGGTCTACTGTATCTTCTACAGGGTGGTCTACTGTATCTTCTACAGGGTGGTCTACTGTATCTTCTACTGTATCTTATACAGGGTGGTCTACTGTATATTCTACAGGGTGGTCTACTGTATCTTCTACAGGGTGGTCTACTGTATCTTCTACTGTATCTTCTACAGGGTGGTCTTCTACTGGTCTGTATCTTCTACAGGGTGGTCTACTGTTCTGGGGTCTTCTTCTTCTACAGGGTGGTCTACTGTATCTTCTACTGTATCTTCTACAGGGTGGTCTACTGTATATTCTACAGGGTGGTCTGTATCTTCTACAGGGTGGTCTACTGTATCTTCTACAGGGTGGTCTACTGTATCTTCTACTGTATCTTATACAGGGTGGTCTACTGTATCTTCTACAGGGTGGTCTACTGTATCTTCTACAGGGTGGTCTACTGTATCTTCTACTGTATCTTCCACAGGGTGGTCTACTGTATCTTCTACAGGGTGGTCTACTGTATCTTCTACTGTATCTTCCACAGGGTGGTCTACTGTATCTTCTACAGGGTGGTCTACTGTATCTTCTACTGTATCTTCTACAGGGTGGTCTACTGTATCTTCTACAGGGTGGTCTACTGTATCTTCTACAGGGTGGTCTACTGTATCTTCTACTGTATCTTCCACAGGGTGGTCTACTGTATCTTCTACAGGGTGGTCTACTGTATCTTCTACAGGGTGGTCTACTGTATCTTCTACAGGGTGGTCTACTGTATCTTCTACTGTATCTTATACAGGGTGGTCTACTGTATATTCTACAGGGTGGTCTACTGTATCTTCTACAGGGTGGTCTACTGTATCTTCTACTGTATCTTCTACAGGGTGGTCTACTGTATCTTCTACAGAGTGGTCTACTGTATCTTCTACTGTATCTTCTACAGGGTGGTCTACTGTATCTTCTACAGGGTGGTCTACTGTATCTTCTACAGGGTGGTCTCTGTATCTTCTACAGGGTGGTCTTCTTCTACAGTGGTCTACTGTATCTTCTACTGTATCTTCCCACAGGGTGGTCTACTCTTCTACTGTATCTTCTACAGGGTGGTCTACTGTATCTTCTACAGGGTGGTCTACTGCGTGTTCTACAGAGTGGTCTACTGTATCTTCTACTGTATCTTCTACAGGGTGGTCTACTGTATCTTCTACTGTATCTTCTACAGGGTGGTCTACTGTATCTTCTACAGGGTGGTCTACTGTATCTTCTACAGGGTGGTCTACTGTATCTTCTACAGGGTGGTCTACTGTATCTTCTACAGGGTGGTCTACTGTATCTTCTACTGTATCTTCTACAGGGTGGTCTACTGTATCTTCTACAGGGTGGTCTACTGTATCTTCTTCTACAGGGTGGTCTACTGTATCTTCTACTGGTCTCTTCTTCTACAGGGTGGTCTACTGTATCTTCTACTGTATCTTCTACAGGGTGGTCTACTGTATCTTCTACAGGGTGGTCTACTGTATCTTCTACAGGGTGGTCTACTGTATCTTCTACTGGTCTACTGTATCTTCTACAGGGTGGTCTACTGTATCTTCTACTGGTCTACTGTATCTTCTACAGGGTGGTCTACTGTATCTTCTACAGGGTGGTCTACTGTATCTTCTACAGGGTGGTCTACTGTATCTTCTACTGTATCTTCTACAGGGTGGTCTACTGTATCTTCTACTGTATCTTCTACAGGGTGGTCTACTGTTCTACAGGGTGGTCTACTGTATCTTCTACAGGGTGGTCTACTGTATCTTCTACTGTATCTTCTACAGGGTGGTCTACTGTATCTTCTACAGGGTGGTCTACTGTATCTTCTACTGTATCTTCTACAGGGTGGTCTACTGTATCTTCTACAGGGTGGTCTACTGTATCTTCTACAGGGTGGTCTACTGTATCTTCTACAGGGTGGTCTACTGTATCTTCTACAGAGTGGTCTATTGTATCTTCTACTGTATCTTCCACAGGGTGGTCTACTGTATCTTCTACTGTATCTTCTACAGGGTGGTCTACTGTATCTTCTACAGGGTGGTCTACTGCGTGTTCTACAGAGTGGTCTACTGTATCTTCTACTGTATCTTCTACAGGGTGGTCTACTATATCTTCCACAGGGTGGTCTACTTTATCTTCTACAGGGTGGTCTATTGTATCTTCTACAGGGTGGTCTATTGTATCTTCTACAGGGTGGTCTACTGTATCTTCCACAGGGTGGTCTGCTGTATCTTCTACTGTATCTTCTACAGGGTGGTCTACTGTATCTTCTACTGTATCTTCCACAGGGTGGTCTACTGTATCTTCTACAGAGTGGTCTACTGTATCTTCTACAGGGTGGTCTACTGTATCTTCTACTGTATCTTCTACAGGGTAGGCTACTGTATCTTCTACAGGGTGGTCTACTGGAGCTTATACAGGGTGGTCTACTGGAGCTTCTACAGGGTAGTCTACTGTATCTTCTACAGGGTGGTCTACTGTATATTCTACTGTATCTTATACAGGGTGGTCTACTGTATATTCTACAGGGTGGTCTACTGTATCTTCCACAGGGTGGTCTACTGTATCTTCTACAGAGTGGTCTACTGTATCTTCTACTGTATCTTCTACAGGGTGGTCTACTGTATCTACTACAGGGTGGTCTACTGTATCTTCTACTGTATCTTCTACAGGGTGGTCTACTGTATCTTCTACAGGGTGGTCTACTGTATCTTCTACAGAGTGGTCTATTGTATCTTCTACTGTATCTTCCACAGGGTGGTCTACTGTATCTTCTACAGGGTGGTCTACTGTATCTTCTACTGTATCTTCCACAGGGTGGTCTACTGTATCTTCTACTGTATCTTCTACAGGGTGGTCTACTGTATCTTCTACAGGGTGGTCTACTGTATCTTCTACAGGGTGGTCTACTGTATCTTCTACAGGGTGGTCTACTGTATCTTCTACAGGGTGGTCTACTGTATCTTCTACTGTATCTTATACAGGGTGGTCTACTGTATCTTCTACAGGGTGGTCTACTGTATCTTCTACAGGGTGGTCTACTGTATCTTCCACAGGGTGGTCTACTGTATCTTCTACAGAGTGGTCTACTGTATCTTCTACTGTATCTTCTACAGGGTGGTCTACTATCTTCTACAGGGTGGTCTACTGTATCTTCTACAGGGTGGTCTACTGTATCTTCTACAGAGTGGTCTATTGTATCTTCTACTGTATCTTCCACAGGGTGGTCTACTGTATCTTCTACAGGGTGGTCTACTGTATCTTCTACAGGGTGGTCTACTGCGTGTTCTACAGAGTGGTCTACTGTATCTTCTACTGTATCTTCTACAGGGTGGTCTACTGTATCTTCCACAGGGTGGTCTACTGTATCTTCTACAGAGTGGTCTACTGTATCTTCTACAGGGTGGTCTACTGTATCTTCTACTGTATCTTCCACAGGGTGGTCTACTGTATCTTCTACAGAGTGGTCTACTGTATCTTCTACAGGGTGGTCTACTGTATCTTCTACAGGGTGGTCTACTGTATCTTCTACAGGGTGGTCTACTGTATCTTCCACAGTATCTTCTACTGTATCTTCTACAGGGTGGTCTACTGTATCTTCTACAGGGTGGTCTACTGTATCTTCTACTGTATCTTCCACAGGGTGGTCTACTGTATATTCTACAGGGTGGTCTGTATCTTCTACAGGGTGGTCTACTGTATCTTCTACAGGGTGGTCTACTGTATCTTCTACTGTATCTTATACAGGGTGGTCTACTGTATCTTCTAAAGGGGGGTCTACTGTATCTTCTACAGGGTGGTCTACTGTATATTCTACAGGGTGGTCTACTGTATCTTCTACAGGGTGGTCTACTGTATCTTCTACAGGGTGGTCTACTGTATCTTATACAGGGTGGTCTACTGTATATTCTACAGGGTGGTCTACTGTATCTTCTACAGGGTGGTCTACTGTATCTTCTACAGGGTGGTCTACTGTATCTTCTACAGAGTGGTCTATTGTATCTTCTACTGTATCTTCCACAGGGTGGTCTACTGTATCTTCTACTGTATCTTCTACAGGGTGGTCTACTGTATCTTCTACAGGGTGGTCTACTGCGTGTTCTACAGAGTGGTCTACTGTATCTTCTACTGTATCTTCTACAGGGTGGTCTACTATATCTTCCACAGGGTGGTCTACTGTATCTTCTACAGGGTGGTCTATTGTATCTTCTACAGGGTGGTCTATCTTCTACAGGGTGGTCTACTGTACTGTATCTTCCACAGGGTGGTCTGCTGTATCTTCTACTGTATCTTCTACAGGGTGGTCTACTGTATCTTCTACTGTATCTTCCACAGGGTGGTCTACTGTATCTTCTACAGAGTGGTCTACTGTATCTTCTACAGGGTGGTCTACTGTATCTTCTACTGTATCTTCTACAGGGTGGTCTACTGTATCTTCTACAGGGTGGTCTACTGGATCTATACAGGGTGGTCTTCTACTGTATCTTCTACAGAGCTTCTACAGGGTGGTCTACTGTATCTTCTACAGGGTGGTCTACTGTATCTTCTACTGTAGGGTGGTCTACTGTATATTCTACAGGGTGGTCTACTGTATCTTCCACAGGGTGGTCTACTGTATCTTCTACAGAGTGGTCTACTGTATCTTCTACTGTATCTTCTACAGGGTGGTCTACTGTATCTACTACAGGGTGGTCTACTGTATCTTCTACTGTATCTTCTACAGGGTGGTCTACTGTATCTTCTACAGGGTGGTCTACTGTATCTTCTACAGAGTGGTCTATTGTATCTTCTACTGTATCTTCCACAGGGTGGTCTACTGTATCTTCTACAGGGTGGTCTACTGTATCTTCTACTGTATCTTCTACAGGGTGGTCTACTGTATCTTCTACTGTATCTTCTACAGGGTGGTCTACTGTATCTTCTACAGGGTGGTCTACTGTATCTTCTACAGGGTGGTCTATCTTCTACAGGGTGGTCTACTGTATCTTCTACAGGGTGGTCTACTGTATCTTCTACTGTATCTTCTACAGGGTGGTCTACTGTATCTTCTACAGGTGGTCTACTGTATCTTCTACAGGGTGGTCTACTGTATCTTCTACTGTATCTTCTACAGGGTGGTCTACTGTATCTTCTACAGGGTGGTCTACTGTGGTCTACTGTATCTTCTACTGTATCTTCTACAGGGTGGTCTACTATCTTCTACAGGGTGGTCTATCTTCTTCTACAGGGTGGTCTACTGTATCTTCTACAGGGTGGTCTACAGTATCTTCTACAGAGTGGTCTATTGTATCTTCTACTGTATCTTCTACAGGGTGGTCTACTGTATCTTCTACAGGGTGGTCTACTGCGTGTTCTACAGAGTGGTCTACTGTATCTTCTACTGTATCTTCTACAGGGTGGTCTACTGTATCTTCCACAGGGTGGTCTACTGTATCTTCTACAGAGTGGTCTATTGTATCTTCTACAGGGTGGTCTACTGTATCTTCTACAGGTTGGTCTATTGTTTATTCTACAGGGTGGTCTACTGTATCTTCCACAGGGTGGTCTGCTGTATCTTCTACTGTATCTTCTACAGAGTGGTCTACTGTATATTCTACAGAGTGGTCTACTGTATCTTCTACAGGGTGGTCTACTGTATCTTCTACAGGGTGGTCTACTGTATCTTCTACTGTATCTTCTACAGGGTGGTCTACTGTATCTTCTACTGTATCTTCTACAGAGTGGTCTACTGTATCTTCTACTGTATCTTCTACAGAGTGGTCTACTGTATCTTCTACAGGGTGGTCTACTGTATCTTCTACAGGGTGGTCTACTGTATCTTCTACAGGGTGGTCTACTGTATCTTCTACAGGGTGGTCTACTGTATCTTCTACAGGGTGGTCTACTGTATCTTCTACTGTATCTTCTACAGGGTGGTCTACTGTATCTTCTACAGGGTGGTCTACTGTATCTTCTACTGTATCTTCTACAGAGTGGTTTACTGTATCTTCTACAGGGTGGTCTACTGTATCTTCTACTGTATATTCTACAGGGTGGTCTACTGTATCTTCTACTGTATCTTCTACAGAGTGGTCTACTGTATCTTCTACTTTATCTTCTACAGAGTGGTCTACTGTATCTTCTACTGTATCTTCTAGAGAGTGGTCTACTGAATCTTCTACAGGGTGGTCTACTGTATCTTCTACAGGGTGGTCTACTGTATCTTCTACTGTATCTTCTAGAGAGTGGTCTACTGTATCTTCTACTGTATCTTCTACAGGGTGGTCTACTGTATCTTCTACTGTAACTTCTACAGAGTGGTCTACTGTATATTCTACAGGGTGGTCTACTGTATCTTCTACAGGGTGGTCTACTGTATCTTCTACAGGGTGGTCTACTGTATCTTCTACAGGGTGGTCTACTGTATCTTCTACAGGGTGGTCTACTGTATCTTCTACAGAGTGGTATACTGTATATTCTACTGTATCTTCTGCAGGGTGGTCTACTGTATCTTCTACAGAATGGTATACTGTATCTTCTAATGTATATTCCACAGGGTGTTCTACTGTATCTTCTACTGTATCTTCTACAGGGTGGTCTGCTGTATCTTCTACAGGGTGGTCTACTGTATCTTCTACAGGGTGGTCTACTGTATCTTCTACAGGGTGGTCTACTGTATCTTCTACTATATCTTCTACAGGGTGGTCTACTGTATATTCTACAGGGTGGTCTGCTTTATCTTCTACTGTATCTTCTACAGGGTGGTCTACTGTATCTTCTACTGTATATTCTACAGGGTGGTCTACTGTATCTTCTACAGGGTGGTCTGCTGTATCTTCTACAGGGTGGTCTACTGTATCTTCTGCTGTATCTTCTACAGGGTGGTCTGCTGTATCTTCTACAGGGGGGTCTACTGTATATTCTACAGGGGGGTCTACTGTATCTTCTACAGGGTGGTCTACTGTATCTTCTACAGGGTGGTCTACTGTATCTTCTACAGGGTGGTCTGCTGTATCTTCTACAGGGTGGTCTGCTGTGTCTTCTACAGGGTGGTCTACTGTATCTTCTACAGGGTGGTCTACTGTATCTTCTACAGGGTGGTCTACTGTATATTCTACAGGGTGGTCTACTGTATCTTCTACAGGGTGGTCTGCTGTATCTTCTACAGGGTGGTCTACTGTATCTTCTACAGGGTGGTCTACTGTATCTTCTACAGGGTGGTCTACTGTATCTTCTACAGGGTGGTCTACTGTATCTTCTACAGGGTGGTCTACTGTATCTTCTACAGGGTGGTCTACTGTATCTTCTACAGGGTGGTCTACTGTATCTTCTACAGGGTGGTCTACTGTATCTTCTACAGGGTGGTCTGCTGTATCTTCTACAGGGTGGTCTGCTGTATCTTCTACAGGGTGGTCTACTGTATCTTCTACAGGGTGGTCTACTGTATCTTCTACAGGGTGGTCTACTGTATCTTCTACAGGGTGGTCTACTGTATCTTCTACAGGGTGGTCTGCTGTTTCTTCTACAGGGTGGTCTACTGTATCTTCTACAGGTGTCTACTGTATCTTCTACAGGGTGGTCTACTGTATCTTCTACAGGGTGGTCTGCTGTATCTTCTACAGGGTGGTCTGCTGTATCTTCTACAGGGTGGTCTACTGTATCTTCTACAGGGTGGTCTGCTGTATCTTCTACAGGGTGGTCTGCTGTATCTTCTACAGGGTGGTCTGCTGTATCTTCTACAGGGTGGTCTGCTGTATCTTCTACAGGGTGGTCTGCTGTATCTTCTACAGGGTGGTCTACTGTATCTTCTACAGGGTGGTCTGCTGTATCTTCTACAGGGTGGTCTGCTGTATCTTCTACAGGGTGGTCTGCTGTATCTTCTACAGGGTGGTCGACTGTATGTCCCTGTTAATGATAATTTCTCTTTGGTCAAGATAATCCATCCATCTGACATCTGACATCAACTCAGAACTACCCCTGTTGTCTCCGCTGTAACTCACATCCACCAATCAGTGTCTAGGATTAGAGTCTGACCAATCAGTGTCTAGGGTTAGAGTCTGACCAATCAGTGTCTAGGGTTAGAGTCTGACCAATCAGTGGCTAGGGTTAGAGTCTGACCAATCAGTGTCTAGGGTTAGAGTCTGACCAATCAGTGGCTAGGGTTAGAGTCTGACCAATCAGTGTCTAGGGTTAGAGTCTGACCAATCAGTGTCTAGGGTTAGAGTCTGACCAATCAGTGTCTAGGGTTAGAGTCTGACCAATCAGTGTCTAGGGTTAGAGTCTGACCAATCAGTGTCTAGGGTTAGAGTCTGACCAATCAATGTCTAGGGTTAGAGTTTGACCAATCAGTGTCTAGGGTTAGAGTCTGACCAATCAGTGTCTAGCGTTAGAGTCTGACCAATCAGTGTCTAGCGTTAGTCTGACCAATCAGTGGCTAGGGTTAGAGTCTGACCAATCAGTGTCTAGGGTTAGAGTCTGACCAATCAGTGTCTAGGGTTAGAGTCTGACCAATCAGTGTCTAGGGTTAGAGTCTGACCAATCAGTGTCTAGGGTTAGAGTCTGACCAATCAGTGTCTATGGTTAGTGTCTGACCCAATCAGTGTCTAGGGTTTGTGTCTGACCAATCAGTGTCTAGGGTTAGAGTCTGACCAATCAGTGGCTAGGGTTAGAGTCTGACCAATCAATGTCTAGGGTTAGTGTCTGACCAATCAGTGTCTAGGGTTAGAGTCTGACTAATCAGTGTCTAGGGTTAGAGTCTGACCAATCAGTGTCTAGGGTTAGAGTCTGACCAATCCGTGTCTGACAGAAGAGATACAGATTCATCTCCTACACACCATAAATGTGAGATATCACATCAAATGACCATTGAAATGAACTCTATGCATTGTACATCCAGGGTGTAATCAGAGCCATAGCAATGTACATCCAGGGTGTAATCAGAGGGTGTAATCAGAGCCATAGCATTGTCCATCCAGGGTGTAATCAGAGCCATAGCATTGTCCATCTAGGGTGTAATCAGAGCCATAGCAATGTACATCTAGGGTGTAATCAGAGCCATAGCAATGTTCATCCAGGGTGTAATCAGAGCCATAGCATTGTCCATCCAGGGTGTAATCAGAGGGTGTAATCAGAGCCATAGCATTGTTCATCCAGGGTGTAATCAGAGGGTGTAATCAGAGCCATAGCATTGTCCATCCAGGGTGTAATCAGAGCCATAGCATTGTCCATCTAGGGTGTAATCAGAGCCATAGCAATGTACATCTAGGGTGTAATCAGAGCCATAGCAATGTTCATCCAGGGTGTAATCAGAGCCATAGCATTGTTCATCCAGGGTGTAATCAGAGGGTGTAATCAGAGCCATAGCATTGTTCATCCAGGGTGTAATCAGAGCCATAGCATTGTTCATCCAGGATGTAATCAGAGGGTGTAATCAGAGCCATAGCAATGTTCATCCAGGGTGTAATCAGAGCCATAGCAATGTTCATCTAGGGTGTAATCAGAGGGTGTAATCAGAGCCATAGCATTGTTCATCCAGGGTGTAATCAGAGGTGTAATCAGCAATGTCCAGCCATGTAGCATTGTTCATCCAGGGTGTAATCAGAGCCATAGCAATGTTCATCTAGGGTGTAATCAGAGGGTGTAATCAGAGCCATAGCAATGTTCATCAGGGTGTAATCAGAGCCATAGCATTGTTCATCCAGGGTGTAATCAGAGCCAATAGCATTGTTCCATCCAGGGTGTAATCAGAGCCATAGCATTGTTCATCAGGTGTAATCAGGGTGTAATCAGAGCCATAGCATTGTTCATCCAGGGTGTAGAGGGTGTAATCAGAGCCATAGCATTGTTCATCCCAGGGTGTAATCAGAGGGTGTAATCAGAGCCATAGCATTGTTCATCCAGGGTGTAATCGGAGTCATAGCATTGTTCATCCAGGGTGTAATCAGAGCCATAGCAATGTTCATCCAGGGTGTAATCAGAGCCATAGCATTGTTCATCTAGGGTGTAATCAGAGGGTGTAATCTGAGCCATAGCAATGTTCATCTAGGGTGTAATCAGAGGGTGTAATCTGAGCCATAGCATTGTTCATCCAGGTGTAATCAGAGCCATAGCATTGTTCATCAGGGTGTAATCAGAGGGTGTAGCCATAGCATTGTTCATCTAGGGTGTAATCAGAGGGTGTAATCAGAGCCATAGCATTGTTCATCCAGGGTGTAATCAGAGGGTAATCAGTGTAATCAGAGCCATAGCATTGTTCATCCAGGGTGTAATCAGAGGTGTAATCAGTGTAATCAGAGCCATAGCATTGTTCATCCAGGGTGTAATCAGAGGCATTGTTCATCCAGGGTGTAATCAGAGCCATAGCATTGTTCATCCAGGGTGTAATCAGAGGGTGTAATCAGAGCCATAGCAATGTACATCCAGGGTGTAATCAGAGCCATAGCATTGTTCATCTAGGGTGTAATCAGAGCCATAGCATTGTTCATCCAGGGTGTAATCAGAGCCATAGCATTGTTCATCCAGGGTGTAATCGGAGGGTGTAATCAGAGCCATAGCATTGTTCATCCAGGGTGTAATCAAAGGGTGTAATCAGAGCCATAGCATTGTTCATCCAGGGTGTAATCAGAGCCATAGCATTGTTCATCCAGGATGTAATCAGAGGGTGTAATCAGAGCCATAGCAATGTTCATCCAGGGTGTAATCAGAGCCATAGCAATGTTCATCTAGGGTGTAATCAGAGCCATAGCATTGTTCATCCAGGGTGTAATCAGAGGGTGTAATCAGAGCCATAGCATTGTTCATCCAGGGTGTAATCAGAGGGTGTAATCAGAGCCATAGCAATGTTCATCTAGGGTGTAATCAGAGCCATAGCAATGTTCATCCAGGGTGTAATCAGAGCCATAGCATTGTCCATCCAGGGTGTAACCAGAGCCATAGCAATGTTCATCCAGGGTGTAATCAGAGCCATAGCATTGTTCATCCAGGGTGTAATCAGAGCCATAGCATTGTTCATCCAGGGTGTAATCAGAGGGTGTAATCAGAGCCATAGCATTGTTCATCCAGGGTGTAATGTTCATCAGGGTGTAGTCAGAGCCATAGCATTGTTCATCCAGGGTGTAATCAGAGCCATAGCAATGTTCATCCAGGGTGTAATCAGAGTTCATCGGTGTAATCATAGCCATCTAGGGTGTAATCAGAGGGTGTAATCAGAGCCATAGCAATGTTCATCTAGGGTGTAATCAGGGTGTAATCAGAGCCATAGCATTGTTCATCAGGGTGTAATCAGAGCCATGTAATCAGAGCCATAGCATGTTCATCTAGGGTGTAATCAGGGTGTAATCTGAGGGTGTAATCAGAGCCACAGCATTGTTCATCCAGGGTGTAATCAGGGTGTAATCAGAGCCATAGCATTGTTCATCCAGGGTGTAATCAGAGGGTGTAATCAGAGCCATAGCATTGTCCATCCAGGGTGTAATCAGCCATTGTTCATCAGGGTGTAATCAGGGGTGTAATCAGAGCCATAGCATTGTTCATCAGGGTGTAATCAGAGGGTGTAATCAGAGCCATAGCAATGTTCATCCAGGGTGTAATCAGAGCCATAGCATTGTTCATCCAGGGTGTAATCAGAGCCATAGCAATGTTCATCCAGGGTGTAATCAGAGCCATAGCATTGTAATCAGAGGTGTAATCAGAGCCATAGCAATTGTACATCCAGGGTGTAATCAGAGCCATAGCAATGTAATCCAGAGTGTAATCAGAGCCATAGCATTGTTCATCCAGGGTGTAATCAGAGGTTGTAATCAGAGCCATAGCAATGTTCATCCAGGGTGTAATCAGAGCCATAGCATTGTTCATCCAGGGTGTAATCAGAGGGTGTAATCAGAGCCATAGCATTGTTCATCCAGGGTGTAATCAGGGTGTAATCAGAGCCATAGCAATGTTCATCCAGGGTGTAATCAGAGCCATAGCATTGTACATCCAGGGTGTAATCAGAGCCATAATCAATGTACATCCAGGGTGTAATCAGAGCCATAGCATTGTACATCCAGGGTGTAATCAGAGCCATAGCAATGTAATCAGAGGGGTGTAATCAGGTGAACAGAGCCATAGCATTGTTCATCCAGGGTGTAATCAGAGCCATTGTTGTAGCATTGTTCATCCAGAGGGTGTAATCAGAGCCATAGCATTGTTCATCAGGGTGTAATCAGAGGTGTAATCAGAGCCATAGCATTGTTCATCCAGGGTGTAATCAGAGCCATAGCATTGTCCATCCAGGGTGTAATCAGAGCCATAGCATTGTCCATCCAGGGTGTAATCAGAGCCATAGCATTGTTCATCCAGGTGTAATCAGAGCCATAGCATTGTTCATCCAGGGTGTAATCAGAGCCATAGCATTGTTCATCCAGGGTGTAATCAGAGCCATAGCATTGTTCATCCAGGGTGTAATCAGAGCCATAGCATTGTTCATCCAGGGTGTAATCAGAGCCATAGCATTGTTCATCCAGGGTGTAATCAGAGCCATAGCATTGTTCATCCAGGGGTGTAATCAGAGCCATAGCAATTGTTCATCCAGGGTGTAATCAGAGCCATATGTTCATCTGTTCATCAGGTGTAATCAGAGCCATAGCAATGTTCATCTTCAGGGTGTAATCAGAGCCATAGCAATGTTCATCTAGGGTGTAATCAGAGGTGTAATCGAGCCATAGCATTGTTCATCCAGGGTAATGTAATCAGAGGGTTCATCCAGTAATCAGAGCCATAGCAATGTTCATCCAGGGTGTAATCAGAGGGTGTAATCAGGGTGTAATCAGCCATAGCAATGTTCATCCAGGGTGTAATCAGAGGCATTGTACATCCAGGTGTAATCAGAGCCATAGCATTGTTCATCTAATGTTCATCCAGGGTGTAATCAGAGGGTGTAATCAGAGCCATAGCATTGTACATCCAGGGTGTAATCTGTGTAATCAGAGCCATAGCATTGTTCATCAGGGTGTAATCAGAGCCATAGCAATGTTCATCCAGGGTGTAATCAGATTGTCCATCCAGCAATGTCCATCCAGGGTGTAATCAGAGGTGTAAGGGTCAGAGCCATAGCAATGTTCATCCAGGGTGTAATCAGAGCCATAGCAATGTTCATCCAGGGTGTAATCAGAGCCATAGCATTGTTCATCCAGGGTGTAATCAGAGCCATAGCATTGTTCATCTAGGGTGTAATCAGAGCCATAGCATTGTTCATCCAGGGTGTAATCAGAGGGTGCAATCAGGCCATAGTGTAATCAGAGCCATAGCATTGTTCATTGTTCCAGGGTGTAATCAGAGCCATAGCATTGTTCATCTAGGGTGTAATCAGAGGTTCATCAGTGTAATCAGAGCCATAGCATGTGCAATCAGGGTGTAATCAGAGCCATAGCAATGTTCATCCAGGGTGTAATCAGAGCCATAGCATTGTTCCATCAGGGTGTAATCCAGGGTGTAATCAGAGCCATAGCAATGTACAGAGCCATAGCATTGTTCATCCAGGGTGTAATCAGAGCCATAGCATTGTAATCATCAGGGTGTAATCAGAGGTGTAATCAGTGTAATCAGGGTGTAATCAGCCATAGCATTGTCCATCAGGGTGTAATCAGAGCCATAGCAATGTTCATCAGGGTGTAGCTAATCAAAGCCATAGCATTGTTCATCAGGGTGTAATCAGAAGCCATAGCATTGTTCATCCAGGGTGTAATCAGAGCCATAGCATTGTTCATCCAGGGTGTAATCAGAGCCATAGCATTGTTCATCTGAGGTGTAATCAGAGCCATAGCATTGTTCATCCAGGGTGTAATCAGAGCCATAGCATTGTAGAGCCAGTAATGTCCATCCATTGTAATCAGAGGTGTAATCAGAGCCATAGCATTGTCCATCCAGGGTGTAATCAGAGCCATAGCAATGTTCATACAGGGTGTAATCAGAGCCATAGCATTGTACATCCAGGGTGTAATCAGAGGGTGTAATCAGAGCCATAGCAATGTCCATCCAGGGTGTAATCAGGGTGTAATCAGAGCCATAGCAATGTACATCCAGGGTGTAATCAGAGCCATAGCAATGTCCATCCAGGGTGTAATCAGAGCCATTGTACATCAGGGTGTAATGTTCATCTAGGGGTGTAATCAGAGCCATAGCATTGTTCATCCAGGTGTAATCAGAGCCATAGCAATGTACATCCAGGGTGTAATCAGAGCCATAGCAATGTTCATCAGGGTGTAATCAGAGGGTGTAATCAGAGCCATAGCATGTTTGTCAGGGTGTAATCAGAGCCGGGGTTGTACATCAGGGTGTAATCTGAGGGTATAATCCAGCATTGTTACATCAGGGTGTAATCAGAGGTGTGTAATCAGAGCCATAGCATTGTTGTAATCAGGGTGTAATCAGAGTGTAATCAGAGCAATGTACATCCAGGGTAATCAGAGCCATGTAATCAGAGCCATAGCAATGTTCATCTAGGGTGTAATCAGAGCCAGCATTGTTCATCCAGGGTGTAATCAGAGGGTGTAATCAGAGCCATAGCATTGTTCATCAGGGTGTAATCAGAGGGTGTAATCAGAGCCATAGCATTGTTCATCCAGGGTGTAATCAGGGTGTAATCAGAGCCATAGCATTGTTCATCCAGGTGTAATCAGAGGGTGTAATCAGAGCCATAGCAATATACATGTAATCAGGGTGTAATCAGAGCCATAGCATTGTCCATCCAGGGTGTAATCAGAGCCATGGTAATGTTCATCCAGGGTGTAATCAAACCATAGCATTGTTCATCAGGGTGTAATCAGAGCCATAGCAATGTACATCCAGGGTGTAATCAGAGCCAGAGCCATAGCATTGTACATCCAGGGTGTAATCAGAGCCATATAGCAATGTACATCCAGGGTGTAATCAGACCATAGCATTGTACATCAGGGTGTAATCAGAGGGTGTAATCAGAGCCATAGCAATGTTCATCTAGGGTGTAATCAGAGCCATAGCATTGTCCATCAGTACATGTTCATCCAGGGTGTAATCAGAGCCATGGCATTGTACATCCAGGGTGTAATCAGATGTAATCAGAGGGTGTAATCAGAGCCATAGCATTGTACATCCCAGGGTGTAATCAGTAATGTTCAGCCAAGGTGTAATCAGAGGGTGTAATCAGAGCCATAGCAATGTACATCAGGGTGTAATCAGAGCCATAGCAATGTTCATCCAGGGTGTAATCAGAGCCAATCAGAGCCAAACAATATACACAATGTAATCAGAGGGTGTAATCAGAGTAATCAGAGCCATTGTACATCCAGGGTGTAATCAGAGGGTGTAATCAGGGTGTAATCAGAGCCATGGCAATGTTCATCCAGCCAGTGTAATCAGAGGGTGTAATCAGAGCCATAGCAATGTACATCCAGGTGTAATCAGAGGGTGTAATCAGAGGGTGTAATCAGAGCCATAGCAATGTTCATCTAGGGTGTAATCAGAGCCATAGCATTGT
>NC_088404.1:7390377-7403098 GCF_034236695.1 Oncorhynchus nerka
CTGGATCTGTTTGTTGTCCCTCCTCTCTGGAACTGTTTGTTGTCTCTCTCTCTCTGGATCTGTTTGTTGTCTCTCTCTCTCTCTGGATCTGTTTGTTGTCCCTCTCTCTCTCTGGATCTGTTTGTTGTCCCTCTCTCTCTCTCTGGATCTGTTTGTTGTCCCTCTCTCTCTCTGGATCTGTTTGTTGTCCCTCTCTCTCTCTGGATCTGTTTGTTGTCCCTCTCTCTCTGGATCTGTTTGTTGTCCCTCTCTCTCTAGATCTGTTTGTTGTCCCTCTCTCTCTGGATCTGTTTGTTGTCCCTCTCTCTCTCTGGATCTGTTTGTTGTCTCTCTCTCTGGATCTGTTTGTTGTCTCTCTCTCTCTGGATCTGTTTGTTGTCCCTCTCTCTCTCTGGATCTGTTTGTTGTCCCTCTCTCTCTCTGGATCTGTTTGTTGTCCCTCTCTCTCTGGATCTGTTTGTTGTCCCTCTCTCTCTGGATCTGTTTGTTGTCCCTCTCTCTCTCTGGATCTGTTTGTTGTCTCTCTCTCTGGATCTGTTTGTTGTCCCTCTCTCTCTGGATCTGTTTGTTGTCCCTCTCTCTCTCTGGATCTGTTTGTTGTCCCTCTCTCTCTCTGGATCTGTTTGTTGTCCCTCTCTGGATCTGTTTGTTGTCCCTCTCTCTCTCTGGATCTGTTTGTTGTCCCTCCCTCTCTGGATCTGTTTGTTGTCCCTCTCTCTCTGGATCTGTTTGTTGTCCCTCTCTCTCTGGATCTGTTTGTTGTACCTCTCTCTCTCTCTGGATCTGTTTGTTGTCCCTTCTCTCTGGATCTGTTTGTTGTCTCTCTCTCTCTGGATCTGTTTGTTGTCTCTCTCTCTCTCTGGATCTGTTTGTTGTCCCTCTCTCTCTCTCTGGATCTGTTTGTTGTCCCTCTCTCTCTCTGGATCTGTTTGTTGTCCCTCTCTCTCTCTCTGGATCTGTTTGTTGTCCCTCTCTCTCTCTGGATCTGTTTGTTGTCCCTCTCTCTCTGGATCTGTTTGTTGTCCCTCTCTCTCTCTGGATCTGTTTGTTGTCCCTCTCTCTCTGGATCTGTTTGTTGTCCCTCTCTCTCTCTGGATCTGTTTGTTGTCCCTCTCTCTCTGGATCTGTTTGTTGTCTCTCTCTGGATCTGTTTGTTGTCCCTCTCTCTCTGGATCTGTTTGTTGTCCCTCTCTCTGGATCTGTTTGTTGTCCCTCTCTCTGGATCTGTTTGTTGTCCCTCTCTCTCTGGATCTGTTTGTTGTCCCTCTCTCTCTGGATCTGTTTGTTGTCCCTCTCTCTCTCTGGATCTGTTTGTTGTCTCTCTCTCTGGATCTGTTTGTTGTCCCTCTCTCTTTGGATATGTTTGTTGTCCCTCTCTCTCTCTGGATCTGTTTGTTGTCCCTCTCTGGATCTGTTTGTTGTCTCTCTCTCTCTGGATCTGTTGGTTGTCCCTCCCTCTCTGGATCTGTTTGTTGTCCCTCTCTCTCTGGATCTGTTTGTTGTCCCTCTCTCTCTGGATCTGTTTGTTGTACCTCTCTCTCTCTCTCTGGATCTGTTTGTTGTCTCTCTCTCTCTCTCTGGATCTGTTTGTTGTCTCTCTCTCTCTCTGGATCTGTTTGTTGTCCCTCTCTCTCTCTCTGGATCTGTTTGTTGTCCCTCTCTCTCTCTCTGGATCTGTTTGTTGTCCCTCTCTCTCTGGATCTGTTTGTTGTCCCTCTCTCTCTCTGGATCTGTTTGTGGTCTCTCTCTCTGGATCTGTTTGTTGTCTCTCTCTCTCTGGATCTGTTTGTTGTCCCTCTCTCTCTCTGGATCTGTTTGTTGTCCCTCTCTCTCTCTGGATCTGTTTGTTGTCCCTCTCTTGATCTGTTTGTTGTCCCTCTCTCTCTGGATCTGTTTGTTGTCTCTCTCTGGATCTGTTTGTTGTCCCTCTCTCTCTGGATCTGTTTGTTGTCCCTCTCTCTCTGGATCTGTTTGTTGTCCCTCTCTCTCTGGATCTGTTTGTTGTCCCTCTCTCTCTGGATCTGTTTGTTGTACCTCTCTCTCTGGATCTGTTTGTTGTACCTCTCTCTCTCTGGATCTGTTTGTTGTCCCTCTCTCTCTGGATCTGTTTGTTGTCCCTCTCTCTCTGGATCTGTTTGTTGTACCTCTCTCTCTCTCTGGATCTGTTTGTTGTCCCTCCCTCTCTGGATCTGTTTGTTGTCTCTCTCTCTCTCTGGATCTGTTTGTTGTCTCTCTCTCTCTCTGGATCTGTTTGTTGTCCCTCTCTCTCTCTGGATCTGTTTGTTGTCCCTCTCTCTCTGGATCTGTTTGTTGTCCCTCTCTCTCTGGATCTGTTTGTTGTCCCTCTTTCTCTCTGGATCTGTTTGTTGTCTCTCTCTCTGGATCTGTTTGTTGTCTCTCTCTCTCTGGATCTGTTTGTTGTCCCTCTCTCTCTCTGGATCTGTTTGTTGTCCCTCTCTCTCTGGATCTGTTTGTTGTCCCTCTCTCTCTGGATCTGTTTGTTGTCCCTCTCTCTCTGAATCTGTTTGTTGTCCCTCTCTCTCTCTGGATCTGTTTGTTGTCTCTCTCTCTGGATCTGTTTGTTGTCCCTCTCTCTCTGGATATGTTTGTTGTCCCTCTCTCTCTCTGGATCTGTTTGTTGTCCCTCTCTGGATCTGTTTGTTGTCCCTCTCTCTCTCTGGATCTGTTTGTTGTCCCTCTCTCTCTCTGGATCTGTTTGTTGTCCCTCTCTCTCTGGATCTGTTTGTTGTCCCTCTCTCTCTGGATCTGTTTGTTGTCCCTCTCTTGATCTGTTTGTTGTCTCTCTCTGGATCTGTTTGTTGTCCCTCTCTGGATCTGTTTGTTGTCCCTCTCTCTCTCTGGATCTGTTTGTTGTCTCTCTCTGGATCTGTTTGTTGTCCCTCTCTCTCTCTGGATCTGTTTGTTGTCCCTCTCTCTCTGGATCTGTTTGTTGTCCCTCTCTCTCTGGATCTGTTTGTTGTCCCTCTCTCTCTGGATCTGTTTGTTGTCCCTCTCTCTGGATCTGTTTGTTGTCCTTCTCTGGATCTGTTTGTTGTCCCTCTCTCTCTGGATCTGTTTGTTGTCCCTCTCTCTCTGGATCTGTTTGTTGTACCTCTCTCTCTCTCTGGATCTGTTTGTTGTCCCTCCCTCTCTGGATCTGTTTGTTGTCTCTCTCTCTCTCTGGATCTGTTTGTTGTCTCTCTCTCTCTCTGGATCTGTTTGTTGTCCCTCTCTCTCTGGATCTGTTTGTTGTCCCTCTCTCTCTGGATCTGTTTGTTGTCCCTCTCTCTCTGGATCTGTTTGTTGTCCCTCTCTCTCTCTGGATCTGTTTGTTGTCTCTCTCTCTCTGGATCTGTTTGTTGTCTCTCTCTCTCTGGATCTGTTTGTTGTCCCTCTCTCTCTCTGGATCTGTTTGTTGTCCCTCTCTCTCTGGATCTGTTTGTTGTCCCTCTCTCTCTGGATCTGTTTGTTGTCCCTCTCTCTCTGGATCTGTTTGTTGTCCCTCTCTCTCTGGATCTGTTTGTTGTCTCTCTCTCTGGATCTGTTTGTTGTCCCTCTCTCTCTGGATCTGTTTGTTGTCCCTCTCTCTCTCTGGATCTGTTTGTTGTCCCTCTCTGGATCTGTTTGTTGTCCCTCTCTCTCTGGATCTGTTTGTTGTCCCTCCCTCTCTGGATCTGTTTGTTGTCCCTCTCTCTCTGGATCTGTTTGTTGTCCCTCTCTCTCTGGATCTGTTTGTTGTACCCCTCTCTCTCTCTGGATCTGTTTGTTGTCCCTCCCTCTCTGGATCTGTTTGTTGTCCTCTCTCTCTCTGGATCTGTTTGTTGTCTCTCTCTCTCTGGATCTGTTTGTTGTCCCTCTCTCTCTCTCTGGATCTGTTTGTTGTCCCTCTCTCTCTGGATCTGTTTGTTGTCCCTCTCTCTCTGGATCTGTTTGTTGTCCCTCTCTCTCTCTGGATCTGTTTGTTGTCCCTCTCTGGATCTGTTTGTTGTCCCTCTCTCTCTGGATCTGTTGGTTGTCCCTCCCTCTCTGGATCTGTTTGTTGTCCCTCTCTCTCTGGATCTGTTTGTTGTCCCTCTCTCTCTGGATCTGTTTGTTGTCCCTCTCTCTCTGGATCTGTTTGTTGTCCCTCTCTCTCTGGATCTGTTTGTTGTACCTCTCTCTCTGGATCTGTTTGTTGTACCTCTCTCTCTCTGGATCTGTTTGTTGTCCCTCTCTCTCTGGATCTGTTTGTTGTCCCTCTCTCTCTGGATCTGTTTGTTGTACCTCTCTCTCTCTCTGGATCTGTTTGTTGTCCCTCCCTCTCTGGATCTGTTTGTTGTCTCTCTCTCTCTCTGGATCTGTTTGTTGTCTCTCTCTCTCTGGATCTGTTTGTTGTCCCTCTCTCTCTGGATCTGTTTGTTGTCCCTCTCTCTCTGGATCTGTTTGTTGTCCCTCTCTCTCTGGATCTGTTTGTTGTCCCTCTCTCTCTCTGGATCTGTTTGTTGTCTCTCTCTCTCTGGATCTGTTTGTTGTCTCTCTCTCTCTGGATCTGTTTGTTGTCCCTCTCTCTCTCTGGATCTGTTTGTTGTCCCTCTCTCTCTGGATCTGTTTGTTGTCCCTCTCTCTCTGGATCTGTTTGTTGTCCCTCTCTCTCTGGATCTGTTTGTTGTCCCTCTCTCTCTGGATCTGTTTGTTGTCTCTCTCTCTGGATCTGTTTGTTGTCCCTCTCTCTCTGGATCTGTTTGTTGTCCCTCTCTCTCTCTGGATCTGTTTGTTGTCCCTCTCTGGATCTGTTTGTTGTCCCTCTCTCTCTCTGGATCTGTTGGTTGTCCCTCCCTCTCTGGATCTGTTTGTTGTCCCTCTCTCTCTGGATCTGTTTGTTGTCCCTCTCTCTCTGGATCTGTTTGTTGTACCTCTCTCTCTCTCTGGATCTGTTTGTTGTCCCTCCCTCTCTGGATCTGTTTGTTGTCTCTCTCTCTCTCTGGATCTGTTTGTTGTCTCTCTCTCTCTCTGGATCTGTTTGTTGTCCCTCTCTCTCTCTCTGGATCTGTTTGTTGTCCCTCTCTCTCTGGATCTGTTTGTTGTCCCTCTCTCTCTCTGGATCTGTTTGTTGTCCCTCTCTGGATCTGTTTGTTGTCCCTCTCTCTCTCTGGATCTGTTTGTTGTCCCTCCCTCTCTCTCTGGATCTGTTTGTTGTCCCTCTCTCTCTGGATCTGTTTGTTGTCCCTCTCTCTCTGGATCTGTTTGTTGTCCCTCTCTCTCTCTGGATCTGTTTGTTGTCCCTCTCTCTGGATCTGTTTGTTGTCTGGATCTGTTTGTTGTCCCTCTCTCTCTCTGGATCTGTTTGTTGTCTCTCTCTCTGGATCTGTTTGTTGTCCCTCTCTCTCTGGATCTGTTTGTTGTCCCTCTCTCTCTGGATCTGTTTGTTGTCCCTCTCTCTCTGGATCTGTTTGTTGTCTCTCTCTCTGGATCTGTTTGTTGTCCCTCTCTCTGGATCTGTTTGTTGTCCCTCTCTCTCTCTGGATCTGTTTGTTGTCCCTCTCTCTGGATCTGTTTGTTGTCTCTCTCTCTCTGGATCTGTTTGTTGTCCCTCCTCTCTGGATCTGTTTGTTTGTCCCTCTCTCTCTGGATCTGTTTGTTGTCCCTCTCTCTCTGGATCTGTTTGTTGTCCTCTCTCTCTCTCTGGATCTGTTTGTTGTCCCTCCTCTCTGGATCTGTTTGTTGTCCCTCTCTCTCTCTGGATCTGTTTGTTGTCTCTCTCTCTCTCTGGATCTGTTTGTTGTCCCTCTCTCTCTCTCTGGATCTGTTTGTTGTCCCTCTCTCTCTGGATCTGTTTGTTGTCCCTCTCTCTCTGGATCTGTTTGTTGTCCCTCTCTCTCTGGATCTGTTTGTTGTCCCTCTCTCTCTGGATCTGTTTGTTGTCCCTCTCTCTCTCTGGATCTGTTTGTTGTCCCTCTCTCTCTGGATCTGTTTGTTGTCCCTCTCTCTCTGGATCTGTTTGTTGTCCTCTCTCTCTGGATCTGTTTGTTGTCCCTCTCTCTCTGGATCTGTTTGTTGTCCCTCTCTCTCTGGATCTGTTTGTTGTCCTCTCTCTCTCTCTGGATCTGTTTGTTGTCCCTCTCTCTCTGGATCTGTTTGTTGTCCTCTCTCTCTCTGGATCTGTTTGTTGTCCTCTCTCTCTCTGGATCTGTTTGTTGTCCCTCTCTCTCTCTGGATCTGTTTGTTGTCCCTCTCTCTCTCTGGATCTGTTTGTTGTCCCTCTCTCTCTCTGGATCTGTTTGTTGTCCCTCTCTCTCTCTGGATCTGTTTGTTGTCCCTCTCTCTCTGGATCTGTTTGTTGTCCCTCTCTCTCTCTGGATCTGTTTGTTGTCCCTCTCTCTCTGGATCTGTTTGTTGTCCCTCTCTCTCTCTGGATCTGTTTGTTGTCCCTCTCTCTCTGGATCTGTTTGTTGTCTCTCTCTGGATCTGTTTGTTGTCCCTCTCTCTCTCTGGATCTGTTTGTTGTCCCTCTCTCTCTGGATCTGTTTGTTGTCCCTCTCTCTGGATCTGTTTGTTGTCCCTCTCTCTCTGGATCTGTTTGTTGTCCCTCTCTCTCTGGATCTGTTTGTTGTCCCTCTCTCTCTGGATCTGTTTGTTGTCCCTCTCTGGATCTGTTTGTTGTCCCTCTCTCTCTGGATCTGTTTGTTGTCCCTCTCTCTCTCTGGATCTGTTTGTTGTCCCTCTCTGGATCTGTTTGTTGTCTCTCTCTCTCTGGATCTGTTTGTTGTCCCTCCCTCTCTGGATCTGTTTGTTGTCCCTCTCTCTCTGGATCTGTTTGTTGTCCCTCTCTCTCTGGATCTGTTTGTTGTCTCTCTCTCTCTGGATCTGTTTGTTGTCTCTCTCTCTCTCTGGATCTGTTTGTTGTCTCCTCTCTCTCTGGATCTGTTTGTTGTCCCTCTCTCTCTCTGGATCTGTTTGTTGTCCCTCTCTCTCTCTCTGGATCTGTTTGTTGTCCCTCTCTCTCTGGATCTGTTTGTTGTCCCTCTCTCTCTCTGGATCTGTTTGTTGTCCCTCTCTCTCTGGATCTGTTTGTTGTCTCTCTCTCTCTGGATCTGTTTGTTGTCCCTCTCTCTCTCTGGATCTGTTTGTTGTCCCTCTCTCTCTCTGGATCTGTTTGTTGTCCCTCTCTCTGGATCTGTTTGTTGTCCCTCTCTCTCTGGATCTGTTTGTTGTCCCTCTCCTCTCTGGATCTGTTTGTTGTCCCTCTCTCTCTGGATCTGTTTGTTGTCCCTCTCTCTCTGGATCTGTTTTTTTGTCCCTCTCTCTCTGGATCTGTTTGTTGTCCCTCTCTCTCTGGATCTGTTTGTTGTCTCTCTCTCTCTGGATCTGTTTGTTGTCCTCTCTCTCTCTGGATCTGTTTGTTGTCCCTCTCTCTCTGGATCTGTTTGTTGTCCCTCTCTCTCTGGATCTGTTTGTTGTCCTCTCTCTCTCTGGATCTGTTTGTTGTCCCTCCCTCTCTGGATCTGTTTGTTGTCTCTCTCTCTCTCTGGATCTGTTTGTTGTCTCTCTCTCTCTGGATCTGTTTGTTGTCCCTCTCTCTCTCTGGATCTGTTTGTTTGTCCCTCTCTCTCTGGATCTGTTTGTTGTCCCTCTCTCTCTGGATCTGTTTGTTTGTCCCTCTTTCTCTCTGGATCTGTTTGTTGTCTCTCTCTCTCTGGATCTGTTTGTTGTCTCTCTCTCTCTCTGGATCTGTTTGTTGTCCCTCTCTCTCTCTGGATCTGTTTGTTGTCCCTCTCTCTCTGGATCTGTTTGTTGTCCCTCTCTCTCTGGATCTGTTTGTTGTCCCTCTCTCTCTGGATCTGTTTGTTGTCCCTCTCTCTCTGGATCTGTTTGTTGTCCCTCTCTCTCTGGATCTGTTTGTTGTCCCTCTCTCTCTCTGGATCTGTTTGTTGTCCCTCTCTCTCTCTGGATCTGTTTGTTGTCTCTCTCTCTCTGGATCTGTTTGTTGTCCCTCTCTCTCTCTCTGTTTGTTGTCCCTCTCTCTCTGGATCTGTTTGTTGTCCCTCTCTCTCTGGATCTGTTTGTTGTCCCTCTCTCTCTGGATCTGTTTGTTGTCCCTCTCTCTCTCTGGATCTGTTTGTTGTCTCTCTCTCTGGATCTGTTTGTTGTCCCTCTCTCTCTGGATCTGTTTGTTGTCCCTCTCTCTCTCTGGATCTGTTTGTTGTCCCTCTCTGGATCTGTTTGTTGTCCCTCTCTCTCTCTGGATCTGTTTGTTGTCCCTCCCTCTCTGGATCTGTTTGTTGTCCCTCTCTCTCTGGATCTGTTTGTTGTCCCTCTCTCTCTGGATCTGTTTGTTGTCCTCTCTCTCTCTCTGGATCTGTTTGTTGGATCTGTTTGTTGTCCCTCTCTCTCTGGATCTGTTTGTTGTCCCTCTCTCTCTGGATCTGTTTGTTGTCCCTCTCTCTCTGGATCTGTTTGTTGTCTCTCTCTGGATCTGTTTGTTGTCCCTCTCTCTCTCTGGATCTGTTTGTTGTCCCTCTCTCTGGATCTGTTTGTTGTCCCTCTCTCTGGATCTGTTTGTTGTCCCTCTCTCTCTGGATCTGTTTGTTGTCCCTCTCTCTCTGGATCTGTTTGTTGTCCCTCTCTCTCTCTGGATCTGTTTGTTGTCTCTCTCTCTGGATCTGTTTGTTGTCCCTCTCTCTTTGGATATGTTTGTTGTCCCTCTCTCTCTCTGGATCTGTTTGTTGTCCCTCTCTGGATCTGTTTGTTGTCTCTCTCTCTCTGGATCTGTTGGTTGTCCCTCCCTCTCTGGATCTGTTTGTTGTCCCTCTCTCTCTGGATCTGTTTGTTGTCCCTCTCTCTCTGGATCTGTTTGTTGTACCTCTCTCTCTCTCTGGATCTGTTTGTTGTCTCTCTCTCTCTCTCTGGATCTGTTTGTTGTCTCTCTCTCTCTGGATCTGTTTGTTGTCCCTCTCTCTCTCTCTGGATCTGTTTGTTGTCCCTCTCTCTCTCTCTGGATCTGTTTGTTGTCCCTCTCTCTCTGGATCTGTTTGTTGTCCCTCTCTCTCTCTGGATCTGTTTGTTGTCTCTCTCTGGATCTGTTTGTTGTCTCTCTCTCTCTGGATCTGTTTGTTGTCCCTCTCTCTCTCTGGATCTGTTTGTTGTCCCTCTCTCTCTCTGGATCTGTTTGTTGTCCCTCTCTGGATCTGTTTGTTGTCCCTCTCTCTCTCTGGATCTGTTGGTTGTCCCTCCCTCTCTGGATCTGTTTGTTGTCCCTCTCTCTCTGGATCTGTTTGTTGTCCCTCTCTCTCTGGATCTGTTTGTTGTCCCTCTCTCTCTGGATCTGTTTGTTGTCCCTCTCTCTCTGGATCTGTTTGTTGTACCTCTCTCTCTGGATCTGTTTGTTGTACCTCTCTCTCTCTGGATCTGTTTGTTGTCCCTCTCTCTCTGGATCTGTTTGTTGTCCCTCTCTCTCTGGATCTGTTTGTTGTACCTCTCTCTCTCTCTGGATCTGTTTGTTGTCCCTCCCTCTCTGGATCTGTTTGTTGTCTCTCTCTCTCTCTGGATCTGTTTGTTGTCTCTCTCTCTCTCTGGATCTGTTTGTTGTCCCTCTCTCTCTCTGGATCTGTTTGTTGTCCCTCTCTCTCTGGATCTGTTTGTTGTCCCTCTCTCTCTGGATCTGTTTGTTGTCCCTCTTTCTCTCTGGATCTGTTTGTTGTCTCTCTCTCTGGATCTGTTTGTTGTCTCTCTCTCTCTGGATCTGTTTGTTGTCCCTCTCTCTCTCTGGATCTGTTTGTTGTCCCTCTCTCTCTGGATCTGTTTGTTGTCCCTCTCTCTCTGGATCTGTTTGTTGTCCTCTCTCTCTGGATCTGTTTGTTGTCCCTCTCTCTCTCTGGATCTGTTTGTTGTCTCTCTCTCTGGATCTGTTTGTTGTCCCTCTCTCTCTGGATCTGTTTGTTGTCCCTCTCTCTCTCTGGATCTGTTTGTTGTCCCTCTCTGGATCTGTTTGTTGTCCCTCTCTCTCTGGATCTGTTTGTTGTCCCTCCCTCTCTGGATCTGTTTGTTGTCCCTCTCTCTCTGGATCTGTTTGTTGTCCCTCTCTCTCTGGATCTGTTTGTTGTCTCTCTCTCTCTGGATATGTTTGTTGTCCCTCCCTCTCTGGATCTGTTTGTTGTCCCTCTCTCTCTGGATCTGTTTGTTGTCTCTCTCTCTCTGGATCTGTTTGTTGTCCCTCTCTCTCTCTGGATCTGTTTGTTGTCCCTCTCTGGATCTGTTTGTTGTCCCTCTCTCTCTGGATCTGTTTGTTGTCCCTCTCTCTCTCTGGATCTGTTTGTTGTCCCTCTCTGATCTGTTTGTTGTCCCTCTCTCTCTGGATCTGTTGTTGTCCCTCCCTCTCTGGATCTGTTTGTTGTCCCTCTCTCTCTGGATCTGTTTGTTGTCCCTCTCTCTGGATCTGTTTGTTGTCCCTCTCTCTCTGGATCTGTTTGTTGTCCCTCTCTCTCTGGATCTGTTTGTTGTCTCTCTCTCTCTGGATCTGTTTGTTGTCCCTCTCTCTCTCTGGATCTGTTTGTTGTCCCTCTCTCTCTGGATCTGTTTGTTGTCCCTCTCTCTGTATCTGTTTGTTGTCCTTCTCTGGATCTGTTTGTTGTCCCTCCCTCTCTGGATCTGTTTGTTGTCTCTCTCTGGATCTGTTTGTTGTCTCTCTCTCTCTCTGGATCTGTTTGTTGTCCCTCTCTCTCTCTGGATCTGTTTGTTGTCCCTCTCTCTCTGGATCTGTTTGTTGTCCCTCTCTCTCTGGATCTGTTTGTTGTCCCTCTCTCTCTGGATCTGTTTGTTGTCCCTCTCTCTCTGGATCTGTTTGTTGTCCCTCTCTCTGGATCTGTTTGTTGTCCCTCTCTCTCTCTGGATCTGTTTGTTGTCCCTCTCTCTGGATCTGTTTGTTGTCCCTCTCTCTCTGGATCTGTTTGTTGTCCCTCTCTCTCTGGATCTGTTTGTTGTCCCTCTCTCTCTCTGGATCTGTTTGTTGTCTCTCTCTCTGGATCTGTTTGTTTGTCCCTCTCTCTCTGGATCTGTTTGTTGTCCCTCTCTCTCTCTGGATCTGTTTGTTGTCCCCTCTCTGGATCTGTTTGTTGTCCCTCTCTCTCTCTGGATCTGTTGTTGTCCCTCCCTCTCTGGATCTGTTTGTTTGTCCCTCTCTCTCTGGATCTGTTTGTTGTCCCTCTCTCTCTGGATCTGTTTGTTGTCCTCTCTCTCTGGATCTGTTTGTTGTCCCTCTCTCTCTGGATCTGTTTGTTGTCCCTCTCTCTCTGGATCTGTTTGTTGTCCTCTCTCTCTCTCTGGATCTGTTTGTTGTCCCTCTCTCTCTCTCTGGATCTGTTTTGTTGTCCCTCTCTCTCTGGATCTGTTTGTTGTCCCTCTCTCTCTGGATCTGTTTGTTGTCCCTCTCTCTCTCTGGATCTGTTTGTTGTCCCTCTCTGGATCTGTTTGTTGTCCCTCTCTCTCTCTGGATCTGTTTGTTGTCCCTCCCTCTCTGGATCTGTTTGTTGTCCCTCTCTCTCTCTCTGGATCTGTTTGTTGTCCCTCTCTCTCTGGATCTGTTTGTTGTCCCTCTCTCTCTCTGGATCTGTTTGTTGTCTCTCTCTCTCTGGATCTGTTTGTTGTCTCTCTCTCTCTGGATCTGTTTGTTGTCCCTCTCTCTCTCTGGATCTGTTTGTTGTCCCTCTCTCTCTGGATCTGTTTGTTGTCCCTCTCTCTCTGGATCTGTTTGTTGTCCCTCTCTCTCTGGATCTGTTTGTTGTCCCTCTCTCTCTCTGGATCTGTTTGTTGTCTCTCTCTCTGGATCTGTTTGTTGTCCCTCTCTCTCTGGATCTGTTTGTTGTCCCTCTCTCTCTCTGGATCTGTTTGTTGTCCCTCTCTCTGGATCTGTTTGTTGTCCCTCTCTCTCTCTGGATCTGTTTGTTGTCCCTCCCTCTCTGGATCTGTTTGTTGTCCCTCTCTCTCTGGATCTGTTTGTTGTCCCTCTCTCTGGATCTGTTTGTTGTACCTCTCTCTCTCTCTGGATCTGTTTGTTGTCCCTCCCTCTCTGGATCTGTTTGTTGTCCTCTCTCTCTCTGATCTGTTTGTTGTCTCTCTCTCTGGATCTGTTTGTTGTCCCTCTCTCTGGATCTGTTTGTTGTCCCTCTCTCTCTCTGATCTGTTTGTTGTCCCTCTCTCTCTGGATCTGTTTGTTGTCCCTCTCTCTCTCTGGATCTGTTTGTTGTCCCTCTCTGGATCTGTTTGTTTGTCCCTCTCTCTCTCTGGATCTGTTGGTTGTCCCTCCCTCTCTGGATCTGTTTGTTTGTCCCTCTCTCTCTGGATCTGTTTGTTGTCCCTCTCTCTCTGGATCTGTTTGTTGTCCCTCTCTCTCTGGATCTGTTTGTTGTCCCTCTCTCTCTGGATCTGTTTGTTGTCCTCTCTCTCTGGATCTGTTTGTTGTACCTCTCTCTCTCTGGATCTGTTTTGTTGTCCCTCTCTCTCTGGATCTGTTTGTTGTCCCTCTCTCTCTCTGGATCTGTTTGTTGTCTCTCTCTCTCTGGATCTGTTTGTTGTCCCTCCCTCTCTCTGGATCTGTTTGTTGTCTCTCTCTCTCTGGGATCTGTTGTTGTCTCTCTCTCTCTCTGGATCTGTTTGTTGTCCCTCTCTCTCTCTGGATCTGTTTGTTGTCCCTCTCTCTCTGGATCTGTTTGTTGTCCCTCTCTCTCTGGATCTGTTTGTTGTCCTCTCT